>NC_090983.1:105285000-105290226 GCF_041146395.1 Eulemur rufifrons | reverse complement strand
AACCCTAATCCTTAATGATAACCCTAACACTAAACCCTCACCCTAAGCCCAACACTTAACCCTAATCCTATCCCTTAACCCTAACCCTAACATAACCCTAACCCTAACCCTAACCCCAAACCTAACCCTAACCCTAACGCCTAACCCTAACCCTACCCCTAACCCCGAACCCTAACACTAACCCCTAACCCCAACCCCAACCCCATCCCTAACCCCTAACGCTAACCCTAAACCCTAACCCTAACCCTAACCCCTAACCCTAACCCTAACCTAACCCTAACCCAACCCTAACCCTAACCCTAACCCCTAACCCTAACCCTTACCCTTACAATAACCCTTACTCTTACCCTTAACCTAACCCTAACCCATAACCCCTAACCCTAACCCCTAACCCTAACCCCTAACCCCTACCCTAACCCTAACCCCTAACCCTAACCCTAACCCTAACCCCTAAACCTAACCCTAACCCTAACCCCTAACCCTAACACTAACCCCTAACCCTAACCCTAACCCCTGACCCTGACCCTGACCCTGACCCTGACCCTGACCCTGACATTAACCCTAAACCTAAACCCTAACCCTAGCCCTAGCCCTAGCCGTAACCCCTAACCATAACCCTAACCCCTAACCCTAACTCCTAACCGTAGCCCTAGCCCTAGCCCAGCCCTAACCCTAACCCCTAACCCTAACCCTAACCCTAACACAACCCTAACCCTAACCCCTAACCCTAACCCCTAACCCTACCCTACCCTACCCTACCGCTAACCCTAACCCTAACCCCTAACCCCTAACCCTAACCCCAACCCCTACCCTAACCCTAACCCTAACCCTACCCCTACCACCTACCCTACCCATACCCATAACCCTAACCCCAACCCCAACCCCAACCCAAACCCAAACCTCACCCTAACCCCTAACCCTAACCCTAACCCAACCCTAACCCCTAACCCTAACCCTTAACCGTAAACCTAACCCTTAACCCTAACCCTACCCCTAACACTAACCCTAACCTAACACTAACCCTAACCCCTAACCCTAAACCCTAACCCTAACCCTAACCCCAACCCAAACTCTAACCCCTAACCCCAACCCTAACCCTAACCCTAACCCCTAACCCTAACCCTAACCCCTAACCCTAACCCAAACCCTAACCCTAACCCCTAACCCCTACCCTAACCCTAACCCTAACCCCTAACCCTAACCCCTAACCCTAACCCTAACCCAAACCCTAACCCAAACCCTAACCCTAACCCCTAACCCTAACCCAAACCCCTAACCCTCACCCTAACCCTAAACTCTAACCCTAAGCCTAGGCCTAGCCCTAACCCTAACCCCTAACCCTAACCCTAACCCTTAACCCTAACCCTAACCCCTAACCCTAACCCTAAACCCTAGCCCTAGCCCTAGCCCTAACCCTAAACCCTAACGCGAACCCTAGGCCTAGCCCTAGCCCTAGCCCTAACCCTAACCCCTACCCCTAACCCTAATCCCAAACCCTAACCCCTAACCCTAACCCTAACCCCTAACCCTAACCCTAACCTAACCCTAACCCAACCCTAACCCTGACCCTGACCCTGACCCTAACCCTAACCCTAACCCCAACCCCAACCCAACCCTAACCCTAACCCTAACCCTAACCCAACCCTAACACTAACCCTAATCCCTAACCCTAACCCTAACCCTACCCTAACCCTAACCCTAACCCTACCCTAACCCTAACCCTAACCCCTAACCCTAACCCTAACCCCTAATCCTAACCCTAACCCCTAACCCTAACCCTAACCCCTAACACTAACCCCTAACCCTAACCCCTAACCCTAACCCCGACCCTAACCCAACCCTAACCATTACTCTAACACCTAACCCTAACCCTAACCCCTAACCCTAACCCTAACCCAACCCCTAACCCTAACCCCTAACCCCTACCCCTACCCCTAACCCTAACCCCTAACCCTAACCCTACCCCTACCCCTACACCTAACACTACCCCTAACCCCTACCCCTACCCCTAACCCCTAACCCTACCCCTAACCCTAACCCTAACCACTAACCCTAACCCCTAACCCTAACCCCTAAGCCTAACCCTAACCCCTAACCCTAACCCTAACCCCTAACCCTAACCCTACCCTAACCCTAACCCTACCCTAACACTAACCCTAACCCCTAACCCTAACCCCTAACCCTATCCCTAACCCCTAACCCAAACCCTAACCCCTAACACTAACCCCAAACCCTAACCACTAACCCTAACCCCAACCCTAACCCAACCCTAACCATTACTCTAACCCCTAACCCTAACCCTAACCCCTAACCCTAACCCTAACCCATACCCTAACCCTAACCCCTAAACCCTGCCCCTACCCCTAACACTAACCCCTAACCCTAACCCAACCCCTACCCCTACCCCTAACACTACCACTAACCCCTACCCCTACCCCTAACCCCTAACCCTACCCCTAACCCTAACCCTAACCACTAACCCTAACCCCTAACCCTAACCCTAACCCCTAACCCTTACCCCTAACCCTAACCCCTAACCCTAACCCTAACCCCGAACCCAACCTCAACCCTAACCCTAACCTTAACCCCTAACCCCCTGACCCTGACTCTGACCCGGAGCCTAACCCCTAACCCTAACCCTAACTCTAAACCCTAACCCTAACCACTAACCCCTAACCCTAACCCTAACCCCAACACCAAACCTAACCCTAACCCCCTAACCCTAACCCTAACCCTAACCCCTAACCCTAACCATAACCCCTAACCCTAACCCTAACTCCTAACCCCTGACCCTGACCCTGACCCTGACCCTAACCCTAACCCCTAACCCTAACCCTAACCCTAACTCTAACCCTGAACCCTAAACCTACCCGTAACCCTTAACACTAACCCTATCCGTGAACCTTAACCCTGACCCTAACCATTACCCGCACCCAAGCATTTAACCCTGACCCTAACCCTAATCCTTAATGCTATCCCTAACACTAAACCCTAACCCTAAGCCCAACACTTAACCCTAATCCTATCCCTTAACCCTAACCCTAACCCTAATGCTACCCCCTAAACGTAACCCTAACCATGACCAGTAAACCTAACCCTAACCTCTAACACAAACCATAGCACATAACTCTAACCCTAAAACTAACACTAACCCTAACCCTAACCCTAAATCCTAACTCTTAACCTTAACCCTAAGCGTTAACTCTCACGCTAACCTTTAATCCTAACCCTAATCCTAATCTTCAACCCTAAACCTAACATTTAACCATAACCCTGTACCAAACCCTAACCCCTCATCTTAACCCTAACCGTAAACCTCAACCCTAAACCAAAGTGTAACCGTTAAACCTAAGAGTAACCTTTAACCCTAACCCTAATCTCTAACCCTAAGCCCTCACCCTAACACTAAACTTCATCCTTAACCCTAAACAGAATCCTAACCCTAAATCTAATTCTCAGACTTCTTGCTTTCTTAGAGTTTAGAAAGCCTGCCATCCTCCCATGCCATGCGTGAAAGGAGGCTCTACCACTGTGTCCTGCATGAAACCCACGGGCCCATACACAGAGTATGATAGAGTGGGTTCCCGGGTACAATCCCAGCCCCCTAAACTCCCCCCGCCCGCCTAATGCAGACAGGGCCCGTGCGCTAAGCATAAACAATACCTTTAACCAGATAACCCTAACCCTGAACATAACACCCAACCCTGTTCCTATTTCTCCCCTTAACACATAAACCTCACCGTGCGCCTAACTTTAACCTCTTATCCTAACGTTAATGCATAACCCATTTCCTGAGAACAACCCCTATCCCATAATTCTAACCCTATCTGCTAGTCATCACTGTGACACCTAATCCCTAACCCTAATTCTAAACCGCTAACCCTAACCGTAACCCTACCTACAACCTAACACTGACAGTAACCCTTACTTCTAACCCCAACGCTATGCCTAACAAAAACCCTAACCCTTGACCCTAACCCTTCACCCTAACCCCTAAGCCTTACCCTAACCCTTAACCCTAATCCTAATCCTAACCATTAAACCTAACCCTAGCTCTTAAAGCTAATCCTAAACCTTACCCTCACGACTAGACCTAACCCTGACACTAACCTGACACCTAATCCTAACCAGAACCCCTAAAGCTAACCCTGAAAACTATCCCTAACCCTAACAGTAAATTTTAACCCTAACCTAAGCTCAACCCGTAACCCTAATCCTATCCTTTTACCCTAAAACTAACCCCTAAACCTAACCCCTATACCTCACCCTAATTCTAACCCCAATCCTAATTCTAACCATACCCCTTCATAAAACACTAACTCCTGACCGCTAACCGTAACACTAACCAAAAACCCTAATCACTACTCCCTAAACCTAATGCTTAAACTTTACCCTAACCGTTAACCCTCACCCTACATCTTAACACTGACCCTAACCTTAACCTTTAACTCTAAGCCTAACCCTTAACCCTACAGTAAGGAAGACCCTTAATGCTAATGGGATCCCTTATCCCTAACCCTAACACTACAGCTAAAAATAACCCTAACCTTGGATCCTTAAACCTAACCCCTAACACTTACTTTAACCCCAAACCCTAACCCTAATCCTAAGCATTAAACCTAACCCTATCTCTTAACCCTAACGCTAGCCCTTACCCTAACGCCTAGATCTAACCCTAAATCTAACCTACCACCTAATCCTAACCTTAAGCCCTAATGCTAACACTAACCCTGAACCCTCAACCTACCCGTAACCCTTAACACTAACCCTATCCGTGAACCTTAACCCTGACCCTAACCATTACCCGCACCCAAGCATTTAACCCTGACCCTAACCCTAATCCTTAATGCTAACCCTAACACTAAACCCTAACCCTAAGCCCAACACTTAACCCTAATCCTATCCCTTAACCCTAACCCTAACCCTAACCCTAATGCTAACCCCTAAACGTAACCCTAACCGTGACCAGTAAACCTAATCCTAACCTCTAACACAAACCATAGCACATAACTCTAACCCTAAAACTAACCCTAACCATAAACCTAACCCCTAACTCTTAAGCTTAACACTAAGCGTTAACTCTCATGCTAACCTTTAATCCTAACCTTAATCCTAGTCTTCAACCCTAATCCTAACACTTAACCCTAAACCTGTACCAAATCCTAACCCCTCATCTTAACCCTAACCGTAAACCTCAACCCTAAACCAAAGTGTAACCGTTAAAGC
>NC_090983.1:105220000-105280000 GCF_041146395.1 Eulemur rufifrons | reverse complement strand
TAATCTTCAACCCTAAACCTAACATTTAACCATAACCCTGTACCAAACCCTAACCCCTCATCTTAACCCTAACCGTAAACCTCAACCCTAAACCAAAGTGTAACCGTTAAACCTAAGAGTAACCTTTAACCCTAACCCTAATCTCTAACCCTAAGCCCTCACCCTAACACTAAACTTCATCCTTAACCCTAAACAGAATCCTAACCCTAAATCTAATTCTCAGACTTCTTGCTTTCTTAGAGTTTAGAAAGCCTGCCATCCTCCCATGCCATGCGTGAAAGGAGGCTCTACCACTGTGTCCTGCATGAAACCCACGGGCCCATACACAGAGTATGATAGAGTGGGTTCCCGGGTACAATCCCAGCCCCCTAAACTCCCCCCGCCCGCCTAATGCAGACAGGGCCCGTGCGCTAAGCATAAACAATACCTTTAACCAGATAACCCTAACCCTGAACATAACACCCAACCCTGTTCCTATTTCTCCCCTTAACACATAAACCTCACCGTGCGCCTAACTTTAACCTCTTATCCTAACGTTAATGCATAACCCATTTCCTGAGAACAACCCCTATCCCATAATTCTAACCCTATCTGCTAGTCATCACTGTGACACCTAATCCCTAACCCTAATTCTAAACCGCTAACCCTAACCGTAACCCTACCTACAACCTAACACTGACAGTAACCCTTACTTCTAACCCCAACGCTATGCCTAACAAAAACCCTAACCCTTGACCCTAACCCTTCACCCTAACCCCTAAGCCTTACCCTAACCCTTAACCCTAATCCTAATCCTAACCATTAAACCTAACCCTAGCTCTTAAAGCTAATCCTAAACCTTACCCTCACGACTAGACCTAACCCTGACACTAACCTGACACCTAATCCTAACCAGAACCCCTAAAGCTAACCCTGAAAACTATCCCTAACCCTAACAGTAAATTTTAACCCTAACCTAAGCTCAACCCGTAACCCTAATCCTATCCTTTTACCCTAAAACTAACCCCTAAACCTAACCCCTATACCTCACCCTAATTCTAACCCCAATCCTAATTCTAACCATACCCCTTCATAAAACACTAACTCCTGACCGCTAACCGTAACACTAACCAAAAACCCTAATCACTACTCCCTAAACCTAATGCTTAAACTTTACCCTAACCGTTAACCCTCACCCTACATCTTAACACTGACCCTAACCTTAACCTTTAACTCTAAGCCTAACCCTTAACCCTACAGTAAGGAAGACCCTTAATGCTAATGGGATCCCTTATCCCTAACCCTAACACTACAGCTAAAAATAACCCTAACCTTGGATCCTTAAACCTAACCCCTAACACTTACTTTAACCCCAAACCCTAACCCTAATCCTAAGCATTAAACCTAACCCTATCTCTTAACCCTAACGCTAGCCCTTACCCTAACGCCTAGATCTAACCCTAAATCTAACCTACCACCTAATCCTAACCTGAAGCCCTAATGCTAACACTAACGCTGAACCCTCAACCTACCCGTAACCCTTAACACTAACCCTATCCGTGAACCTTAACCCTGACCCTAACCATTACCCGCACCCAAGCATTTAACCCTGACCCTAACCCTAATCCTTAATGCTAACCCTAACACTAAACCCTAACCCTAAGCCCAACACTTAACCCTAATCCTATCCCTTAACCCTAACCCTAACCCTAACCCTAATGCTAACCCCTAAACGTAACCCTAACCGTGACCAGTAAACCTAATCCTAACCTCTAACACAAACCATAGCACATAACTCTAACCCTAAAACTAACCCTAACCATAAACCTAACCCCTAACTCTTAAGCTTAACACTAAGCGTTAACTCTCATGCTAACCTTTAATCCTAACCTTAATCCTAGTCTTCAACCCTAATCCTAACACTTAACCCTAAACCTGTACCAAATCCTAACCCCTCATCTTAACCCTAACCGTAAACCTCAACCCTAAACCAAAGTGTAACCGTTAAAGCTAAGAGTAACCTTTAACCCTAACCCTATTCCCTAACCCTAAGCCGTCACCCTAACACTAAACTTCATCCTTAACCCTAACCATAATCCTAACCCTAAATCTAATTCTCAGACTTCTTGCTTTCTTAGAGTTTAGAAAGCCTGCAATCCTCCCATGCCATGCGTGAAAGGAGGCTCTACCATTGTGTCCTGCATGAAACCCACGGGCCCATACCCAGAGTATGATAGAATGGGTTCCCGGGTACAATCCCAGCTCCCTAAACTCCCCCCGCCCGCCTAATGCAGACAGGGCCCGTGCGCTAAGCATAAACAATACCTTTAACAGATAAGCCTAACCCTGAACATAACACCCAACCCTGTTCCTATTTCTCCCCTTAACACGTAAACCTCACCGTGCGCCTAACTTTAACCTCTTATCCTAACGTTAATGCATAACCCATTTCCTGAGAACAACCCCTATCCCATAATTCTAACCCTATCTCCTAGTCATCACTGTGACACCTAATCCCTAACCCTAATTCTAAACCGCTAACCCTAACCGTAACCCTACCTACAACCCTAACACTGACAGTAACCCTTACTTCTAACCCCAACGCTATGCCTAACAAAAACCCTAACCCTTGACCCTAACCCTTCATCCTAACCCCTAAGCCTTACCCTAACCCTTAACCCTAATCCTAATCCTAACCATTAAACCTAACCCTAAACCTTACCCTCACGACTAGACCTAACCCTGACACTAACCTAACACCTAACCCTAACCAGAACCCCTAAAGCTAACCCTGAACCCTATCCCTAACCCTAGCAGTAAACTTTAACCCTAAACCTAAGCCCAACCCGTAACCCTAATCCTATCCTTTTACCCTAAAACTAACCCCTAAACCTAACCCCTATACCTCACCCTAACTCTAACCCCAATCCTAATTCTAACCATACCACTTCATAAAACACTAACTCCTAACCGCTAACCCTAACACTAACCAAAAACCCTAATCACTAATCCCTAACCCTAACGCTTAACCTTTACCCTAACCGTTAACCCTCACCCTATATCTTAACACTGACCCTAACCTTAACCTTTAACTCTAAGCCTAACCCTTAACCCTACAGTAAGGAAGACCCTTAATGCTAATGGGATCCCTTATCCCTAACCCTAACACTACAGCTAAAATTAACCCTAACCTTTGATCCTTAAACCTAACCCCTAACACTTACTTTAACCCCAAACCCTAACCCTAATCCTAAGCATTAAACCTAACCCTATCTCTTAACCCTAACGCTAGCCCTTACCCTAACGCCTAGATCTAACCCTAAATCTAACCTACCGCCTAATCCTAAACTTAAGCCCTAATGCTAACACTAACCGTGAACCCTAAACCTACCCGTAACCCTTAACACTAACCCTATCCGTGAACCTTAACCCTGACCCTAACCATTACCCGCACCCAAGCATTTAACCATGACCCTAACACTAATCCTTAATGCTAACCCTAACACTAAACCCTAACCCTAAGCCCAACACTTATCCCTAATCCTATCCCTTAACCCTAACCCTAACCCTAATGCTACCCCCTAAACGTAACCCTAACTGTGACCAGGAAACCTAACCCTAACCTCTAACACAAACCATAGCACATAACTCTAACCCTAAAACTAACCCTAACCCTAAACCTAACCCTAAACCCTAACTCTTAACCTTAACCCTAAGCGTTAACTCTCACGCTAACCTTTAATCCAAACCCTAATCCTAATCTTCAAACCTAAACCTAACACTTAACCCTAACCCTGTACCAAACCCTAACCCCTCATCTTAACCCTAACCGTAAACCTCAACCCTAAACAAGAGTGTAACCGTTTAACCTAAGAGTAACCTTTAACCCTAACCCTAATTCCTAACCTTAAGCCCTCACCCTGACACTAAACTTCATCCTTAACACTATCCATAATCCTAACCCTAAATCTAATTCTCAAACTCCTTGCTTTCTTAGAGTTTAGTAAGCCTGCAATCTTCCCATGCCATGCGTGAAAGGAGGCTCTACCACTGTGTCCTGCATGAAACCAACGGGCCCATACCCAGAGTATGATAGAGGGGGTTCCCGGGTACAATCCCAGCCCCCTAAACTCCCCCCGCCTGCCTAATGCAGACAGGGCCCGTGCGCTAAGCATAAACAATACCTTTAACAGATAAGCCTAACCCTGAACATAACACCCAACCCTGTTCCTATTTCTCCCCTTAACACGTAAACCTCACCGTGCACCTAACTTTAACCTCTTATCCTAACGTTAATGCATAACCTATTTCCTGAGAACAACCCCTATCCCATAATTCTAACCCTATCTCCTAGTCATCACTGTGACACCTAATCCCTAACCCTAATTCTAAACCGATAACCCTAACCGTAACCCTACCTACAACCCTAACACTGACAGTAACCCTTATTTCTAACCCCAACGCTATGCCTAACAAAAACCCTAACCCTTGACCCTAACCCTTCACCCTAACCCCTAAGCCTTACCCTAACCCTTAACCCTAATCCTAATCCTAAACATTAAACCTAACCCTAGCTCTTAAAGCTAACCCTAAACATTACCCTCACGACTAGACCTAACCCTGACACTAACCTAACACCTAACCCTAACCAGAACCCCTAAAGCTAACCCTGAACCCTATCCCTAACCCTAGCAGTAAACTTTAACCGTAAACCTAAGCCCAACCCGTAACCCTAATCCGATCCTTTTACCCTAAAACTAACCCCTAAACCTAACCCCTATACCTCACCCTAACTCTAACCCCAATACTAATTCTAACCATACCACTTCATAAAACACTAACTCCTAACCGCTAACCCTAACACTAACCAAAAACCCTAATCACTAATCCCTAACCCTAACGCTTAACCTTTACCCTAACCGTTAACCCTCACCCTAAATCTTAACACTGACCATAATTTTAACCTTTAACTCTAAGCCTAACCCTTAACCTTACAGTAAGGAAGACCCTTAATGCTAATGGGATCCCTTATCCCTAACCCTAACACTACAGCTAAAAATAACCCTAACCTTGGTCCTTAAACCTAAACCCTAACACTTACTTTAACCCCAAACCCTAACCCTAATCCTAAGCATTAAACCTAAACCTATCTCTTAACCCTAACGCTAGCCCTTATCCTAAGGCCTAGATCTAACCCTAAATCTAACCTACCGCCTAATCCTAACCTTAAGCCCTAATCCTAACTCTAACCCTGAACCCTAAACCTACCCGTAACTCTTAACACTAACCCTATCCGTGAACCTTAACCCTGACCCTAACCATTACCCGCACCCAAGCATTTAACCCTGACCCTAACCCTAATCCTTAATGCTAACCCTCACACTAAACCCTAACCCTAAGCCCAAAACTTAACCCTAATCCTATCCCTTAACCCTAACCCTAACCCTAATGCTAACCCCTAAACGTAACCCTATCCTTGCCCAGTAAACCTAACCCTAACCTCTAACACAAACCATAGCACATAACTCTAACCCTAAAACTAACACTAACCCTAACCCTAACCATAAACCCTAAGTCTTAACCTTAACACTAAGCGTTAACTCTCACGCTAACCTTTAATCCTAACCCTAATCCTAATCTTCAACCCTAAACCTAACACTTAACCCTAACCCTGTACCAAACCCTAACCCCTCATCTTAACCCTAACCGTAATCCTCAACCCTAAACCAAAGTGTAACCGTTAAAACTAAGAGTAATCTTTAACCCTAACCCTAATCACTAACCCTAAGCCCTCACGCTAACACTAAACTTCATCCTTAACCCTAACCATAATCCAACCCTAAATCTCATTCTCAGACTTCTTGCTTTCTTAGAGTTTAGAAAGCCTGCAATCCTCCCATGCCATGCGTGAAAGGAGGCTCTACCACTGTGTCCTGCATGAAACCCACGGGCCCATACCCAAAGTATGACAGAGTGGGTTCCCGGGTACAATCCCAGCCCCATAAACTCCCCGCGCCCGCCTAATGCAGACAGGGCCCGTGCGCTAAGCATAAACAATACCTTTAACAGATAACCCTAACCCTGAACATAACACCCAACCCTGTTCCTATTTCTCCCCTTAACACGTAAACCTCACCGTGCGCCTAACTTTAACCTCTTATCCTAACGTTAATGCATAACCCATTTCCTGAGAACAACCCCTATCCCATAATTCTAACCCTATCTCCTAGTCATCACTGTGACACCTAATCCCTAACCCTAATTCTAAACCACTAACCCTAACCGTAACCCTACCTACAACCCTAACACTGACAGTAACCCTTTCTTCTAACCCCAACGGTGTGCCTAACAAAAACCCTAACCCTTGACCCTAACCCTTCACCCTAACCCCTAAGCCTTACCCTAACCCTTAACCCTAATCCTAATCCTAACGATTAAACCTAACCCTATCTCTTAAAGCTAACCCTAAACCTTACCCTCATGACTAGACCTAACCCTGACACTAACCTAACACGTAACCCTAACAATAACCCCTAAAGCTAACCTTGAACCCTATCCCTAACCCTAGCAGTAAACTTTAATCCTAAACCTAAGCCCAACCCGTAACCCTAATCCTATCCTTTTACCCTAAAACTAACCCCTATACCTAACCCCTGTACCTCACCCTAACTCTAACCCCAATCCTAATTCTAACCATACCCCTTCATAAAACACTAACTCCTAACCGCTAACCCTAACACTAACCAAAAACCCTAATCATTAATCCCTAACCCTAACGCTTAACCTTTACCCTAACGGTTAACCCTCACCCTAAATCTTAACACTGACCCTAACCTGAACCTTTAACTCTAAGCCTAACCCTTAACCCTACAGTAAGGATGACCCTTAATGCTAATGGGATCCCTTATCCCTAACCTTAACACTACAGCTAAAAATAACCCTAACCTTTGATCCTTAAACCTAACCCCTAACACTTACTTTAACCCCAAACCCTAACACTAATCCTAAGCATTAAACCTAACCCTATCTCTTAACCCTAACGCTAGCCCTTACCCTAATGCCTAGATCTAACCCTAAATCGAACCTACCGCCTAACCCTAACCTTAAGCCCTAATGCTAATTCTAACCCTGAACCCTAAACCTACCCGTAACCCTTAACACTAACCCTATCCGAGAACCTAAACCCTGACCCTAACCATTACCCGCACCCAAGCATTTAACCCTGACCCTACCCCTAATCCTTAATGATAACCCTAACACTAAACCCTCACCCTACGCCCAACACTTAATCCTAATCGTATCCCTTAACCCTAACCCTAATGCTAACCCCTAAACGTAACCCTCACCGTGACCAGTAAACCTAACCCTAACCTCTAACACAAACCATAGCACATAACTCTAACCCTAAAACTAACCCTAACCCTAACCCTAACCCTAACCCTTAACCCTAACCCTAACCCCTAACCCTAACCCTAAACAGTAACCCTAACCCCTAACCCCAACCCTAACCCTGACCCCTAACCCTAACCCTAACCCCTAATCCTAACCCTAACCCCTAACCCTAACCCCTGACCCTGACCCTGACACCTGACCCTGACCCTGACCCTAACCCTAGCCCTAGCCCTAGCCCTAACCCTAACCCCTAACCCTAACCCTAACCCCTAACACTAAACCTAACCCCTAGCCCTAGCCCTAGCCCTATCCCTAGCCCTAACGCCTAACCCTAACCCTAACCCTAACCCAACCCTAACCTTAACCCCTAACCCTAACCCCTAACCGTATCTTACCCTACCCTATCCCTAACCCTAACCCTAACCCCTAACCCTAACCCTAACCCCTAACACTAACCCCAAACCCAACCCCAACCCTAATCCAACCCTAAACCTAACCATAACCCTAAACCCTAACCCTAACCCCTACCCCTACCCCTACCCCTAACCCTAACCCCTAACCCTACCCCTACCCCTACCCTTAACCCTAACCTTAACCGCTAACCCTACCCCTAACCGTAACCCTAACCCTAACCCTATCCCCTAACACTAACCCCTAACCCTAACCCTAACCCCTAACCCCTAACACTAACCCCTAACCCTAACCCTAACCCGTAACCCTAACCCTAACCCTAACCCCGACCCCAACACCAAACCTAACCCTAACCCTAACCCCTAACCCTGAAGCTGACCCTGACCCTGAGCCTAACCCCTAACCCTAACCCTAACACCTAAGCCTACCCCTACCCCTACCCCTACCCTAACCCTAACCCAACCCTAACCCTAACCTTAACCCAAGCCTAACCCTAAACCTAACCCTAACCCTAACCCCTAACCCTAACCCTAACCCCTAACCCTAAACCTAACCCCAACCCCAACCCTAAGCGTAACCCCCTAACTCTAACGCTAACCCTAACCCCTAACCCTAACCCCTAACCCCTGACCCTGACCCTAACCCTAACCCCTAACCCTAACCCTAACCCTAACCCTGAACCCTAAACCTACCCGTAACCCTTAACACTAACCCTATCCGTGAACCTTAACCCTGACCCTAACCATTACCCGCACCCAAGCATTTAACCCTGACCCTAACCCTAATCCTTAATGCTAACCCTAACACTAAACCCTAACCCTAAGCCCAACACTTATCCCTAATCCTATCACTTAACCCTAACCCTAACCCTATTGCTACCCCCTAAACATAACCCTAACCGTGACCAGTAAACCTAACCCTAACCTCTAACACAAACCATAGCACATAACTCTAACCCTAAAACTAACCCTAACCCTAACCCTAAACCCTAACTCTTAACCTTAACCCTAAGCGTTAACTCTCACGCTAACCTTTAATCCTAACCCTAATCCTAATCTTCAACCCTAAACCTAACACTTAACCCTAACCCTGTACCAAACCCTAATCCCTCATCTTAACCCTAACCGTAAACCGCAACCCTAAACCAAAGTGTAACCGTTAAACCTAAGAGTAACCTTTAACCCTAACCCTAAGCCCTAACCCTAAGCCCTCACCCTAACACTAAACTTCATCCTTAACCCTAACCATAATCCTAACCCTAAATCTAATTCTCAGACTTCTTGCTTTCTTAGAGTTTAGAAAGCCTGCAATCCTCCCATGCCATGCGTGAAAGGAGGCTCTACCACTGTGTCCTGCATGAAACCCACGGGCTCATACCCAGAGTATGATAGAGTGGGTTCCCTGGTACAATCCCAGCCCCCTAAACTCCCCCTGCCCGCCCAATGCACACAGGGCCCGTGCGCTAACCATAAACCATACCTTTAACAGATAACCCTAACCCTGAACATAACACCCAACCCTGTTCCTATTTCTCCCCTTAACACGTAAACCTCACCGTGCGCCTAACTTTAACCTCTTATCCTAACGTTAATGCATAACCCATTTCCTGAGAACAACCCCTATCCCATAATTCTAACCCTATCTCCTAGTCATCACTGTGACACCTAATCCCTAACCCTAATTCTAAACCGCTAAACCTAACCGTAACCCTACCTACAACCCTAACACTGACAGTAACCCTTACTTCTAACCCCAACGCTATGCCTAACAAAAACCCTAACCCTTCACCCTAACCCCTAAGCCTTACCCTAACCCTTAACCCTAATCTTAATCCTAACCATTAAACCTAACCCTAGCTCTTAAAGCTAACCCTAAACCTTACCCTCACGACTAGACCTAACCCTGACACTAACCTAACACCTACCCCTAACCAGAACCCCTAAAGCGAAACCTGATCCCTATCCCTAACCCTAGCAGTAAACTTTAACCGTAAACCTAAGCCCAACCCGTAACCCTAATCCTATCCTTTTACCCTAAAACTAACCCCTGAACCTAAACCCTACACCTTACACTAACTCTAACCCCAATCCTAATTCTAACCATAGCCCTTCATAAAACACTAACTCCTAACCGCTAACCCTAACACTAACCAAAAACCCTAATCACTAATCCCTAACCCTAACGCTTAACCTTTACCCTAACCGTTAACCCTCACCCTAAATCTTAACACTGACCCTAACCTTAACCTTTAGCTCTAAGCCTAACCCTTAACCCTACAGTAAGGAAGACCCTTAATGCTAATGGGATCCCTTATCCCTAACCCTAACACTACAGCTAAAAATAACCCTAACCTTTGATCCTTAAACCTAACCCCTAACACTTACTTTAACCCCAAACCCTAACCCTAATCCTAAGCATTAAACCTAACCCTATCTCTTAACCCTAACGCTAGCCCTTACCTTAACGCCTAGATCTAACCCTAAATCTAACCTACCGCCTAATCCTAACCTTAAGCCCTAATGCTAACTCTAACCCTGAACCCTAAACCTACCCGTAACCCTTAACACTAACCCTATCCGTGAACCTTAACCCTGACCCTAACCATTACCCGCACTGAAGCATTTAAACCTGACCCTAACCCTAATCCTTAATGCTAACTCTAACACTAAACCCTAACCCTAAGCTCAACACTTATCCCTAATCCTATCCCTTAACCCTAACCCTAACCCTAATGCTACCCCCTAAACGTAACCCTAACCGTGACCAGTAAACCTAACCCTAACCTCTAACACAAACCATAGCACATAACTCTAACCCTAAAACTAACCCTAACCCTAACCCTAAACCCTAACTCTTAACCTTAACCCTAAGCGTTAACTCTCACGCTAACCTTTAATCCTAACCCTAATCCTAATCTTCAACCCTAATCCTAACACTTAACCCTAACCCTGTACCAAACCCTAACTCCTCATCTTAACCCTAACCGTAAACCTCAACCCTAAACCAAAGTGTAACCGTTAAACCTAAGAGTAACCTTTAACCCTAACCCTAAGCCCTAACCCTAAGCCCTCACCCTAACACTAAACTTCATCCTTAACCCTAACCATAATCCTACCCCTAAATCTAATTCTCAGACTTCTTGCTTTCTTAGAGTTTAGAAAGCCTGCAATCCTCCCATGCCATGCGTGAAAGGAGGCTCTACCACTGTGTCCTTCATGAAACCCACGGGCCCATACCCAGAGTATGATAGAGTGGGTTCCCGGGTACAATCCCAGCCCCCTAAACTCCCCCCGCCCGCCTAATGCAGACAGGGCCCGTGCGCTAAGCATAAACAATATCTTTAACAGATAACCCTAACCCTGAACATAACACCCAACCCTGTTCCTATTTCTCCCCTTAACACGTAAACCTCACCGTGCGCCTCACTTTAACCTCTTATCCTAACGTTAATGCATAACCCATTTCCTGAGAACAACCCCTATCCCATAATTCTAACCCTATCTCCTAGTCATCACTGTGACACCTAATCCCTAACCCTAATTCTAAACCGCTAACCCTAACCGTAACCCTACCTACAACCCTAACACTGACAGTAACCCTTACTTCTAACCCCAACGCTATGCCTAACAAAAACCCTAACCCTTGACCCTAACCCTTCACCCTAACCCCTAAGCCTTACCCTAACCCTTAATCCTAATCCTAATCCTAACCATTAAACCTAACCCTAGCTCTTAAAGCTAACCCTAAACCTTACCCTCACGACTAGACCTAACCCTGACACTAACCTAACACCTAACCCTAACCAGAACCCCTAAAGCTAACCCTGAACCCTATCCCTAACCCTAGCAGTGAACTTTAACCCTAAACCTAAGCCTAACTCGTAACCCTAATCCTATCCTTTTACCCTAAAGCTAACCCCTAAACCTAACCCCTATACCTCACCCTAACTCTAAACCCAATCCTAATTCTAACCATACCCCTTCGTAAAACACTAACTCCTAACCGCTAACCCTAACACTAACCAAAAACCCTAATCACTAATCCCTAACCCTAACGCTTAACCTTTACCCTAACCGTTAACCCTCACCCTAAATCTTAACACTGACCCTAACCTTCACCTTTAACTCTAAGCCTAACCCTTAACCCTACAGTAAGGAAGACCCTTAATGCTAATGGGATCCCTTATCCCTAACCCTAACACTACAGCTAAAAATAACCCTAACCTTTGATCCTTAAACCTAACCCCTAACACTTACTTTAACCCCAAACCCTAATCCTAATCTAAGCATTAAACCTAACCCTATCTCTTAACCCTAATGCTAACCCTTACCCTAACGCCTAGATCTAACCCTAAATCTGACCTACCGCCTAATCCTAACCTTAAGCCCTAATGCTAACTCTAACCCTGAACCCTAAACCTACCCGTAACCCTTAACACTAACCCTATCCCTAACCCCCTTACCCTAACTCTGTTAACCCTAACCCTCAACCCTGACCCTAACCTTAAACCTTAATCCTAACCATGCGTGAGATGAGCCTCTGCCTTTGTCCTGCGTGACAGTTCAAACCCAACACCCAGGGTACGATGAAGTGGGGACACAGCCTTGCTCCACACCCATAGCGCCCCGTACGTTAGACAGGGCCCGTGCCCTAACACACACCGTTAAACGTAAGCCCTAACCCTATCACTAAACCAAACCCTTCGTAAGCCCTGAATCTAACTCCTAACAGTAACCCTAATCCCTGACCCTTACTCTTGCCTCTCACCCTAAACCTAAACCCAACCACTAAACATAATCCTAATCTCTAACCCTAACAGTAATCCTAACCCTAATTCTAACCTAAAACTCTAACCCCTAAATCTAATCCTAGTCCCTAACACCTAACCTTACCCTAAACCGAATTCCAATTCTCAGACTTTTTCAATTCAAAGACTTAAAAAAGCCTAGAATCCACCAATGCCGTGTCTGAGATGAGCGTCCGCCCCTATGTCCTGCATGACAGGCTGGCGCCAATGCCCAGGGTACTATGGAGTGGAGTCCTGGGGTCTGTAGGCTTGCTAAACTCCAGTTTGGAAGAATTGCTATAGTCATATATAGGGATGCTTACATTTACTTATAGAAAGCAACTATTGGTGTGTGATTTGTAGGCTTGCCTTACTCTAGTTTGGATGAAGAAGCTGAATCATATATAGGAATATTAGCTTTGAGTTAGAGGAAGCATCTATGGGGGGTGCTTTTTTGGCTTGTTAAACTCTGGTTTGGAAGAAGTTCGAGAGTCTTATATAGGAACGATATCATTCATTCAGAGAAAGCAATTACAGGGAGTTGGTTTGTAGGCTTGCTAAGCTCTAGTTTGGAGGAAGGCGAGAGTCATATATAGAACGCTTACGTTCACATAAAGCGTCTACGGGGGGACGGATTCTAGGCTTCCTAAACTCTAGCTTGGAAAAAGAGGACAGTTATGTATAGGAACTCTCGGCGGGGGATTTGTAGCATTGCTAAAATCTTAGATTGGAAAAGTTGCGAGAGTCATACATAGGAATGTTAACATTCACTCAATGAAAGCAACTATAAGGGGTGCTTTCCAGGCTGGCTACACTCTAATTTGGAAAAAGTGCGACAGTCATATATAGGAAGGCTTATATTCACTCAGACAAAGCAATTATGTGTAGGTGTATAGTAGGCATGCTAACTCTAGTTTGGAAAATTTCGAGAGCCATGTATAAGAAAGCTTACAGTAACTTAGAGAAAGCAACGAACAGGGGTGGAGTGTAGACTTGCTAAACTCTAGTTTGGAGGAAGTGCCATAGTCATATATAGGAACGCTTAAATTCATTCAGAGAAAACAGCTGTCGGGGATTTGTTTGTAGACTTATTCAACTCTAGTTTGGAAGAAGTGCGAGAGACATATATAGGAATGTTTACATTGACTCAAAGAAAGCAACTATGGGGGAGTGTTATTTTGGCATGCCAGATGCTAGTTAGGAAGAAGTACAAGACTCATATATAGGAACGCTTACATTCACACAGCGAGAGCAACTACGGAGTAGTGTCAGGTAGACATATTAAAGTCTAGCTTGGGAGAAGTTCCAGAGTCCTATATAGGAAAGGTAAGAGCCACTTTGAAAAAGCAAGTCTTGGCGGGTGGTTTGTAGGCCTGCAAAACCTTGTTTTGGTTGAAGTGTGAGAATCATATATGAGAACGCTTACATTCACTCAGAGAAAGCAACGATGGGGTTGTTTGTAGGCTTACTAAACTGCAGTTTAGAAGAAGCACGAGAATCACATATAGGAGCACATACATTTTGACGCACTGAAAGTAACTATGGGGTGGTGTTTTATAGGCATGCTAAACTCTAGTTTGGATGAAGTTTGAGAATCACATATAAGAAAGCTTAGAGTCACTTAGAGAAAGCAAATCTCTGGGTGTGGAATGTAGGCCTGCTAAACTCTATTTTGGTTTAAGAATGAGAGTCATATATGGGAAGGCTTACATTCCCTCAGAGAAAGCAACGACGGCGTGGTGGTTTGTAGGCATACTAAACTCTAGTTTGGAAGAAGTAGGAGAATGATATATGGGAACGCTTACATTCGCGTAGAGAAAGCAATTATGGGGTGGCGTTTTTGTAGCCATGCTAATCTCTAGTTTGGAAGAAGTTAAGGAGTAATATATAGGAAAGGGTACAGTCATAGAAACCAACTCTCGGGGGATGTTTTGTACACCTGCAAAACTCCAGTTTGGAAGAAGGGGGAGAGTCATATTGGGGACCGCGTGCATTCACTCAGAGAAATCAACGATGGGATTGTGATTTGTAGGCATAGTCAACTCTAGTTTGGAAGAAGTACGAGAATCGTATATAGGAAAGCTTACCTTCACGCAGAGAAAGCAACTATGGAGTGATGTTTGTATGCCTACTAAAATATAGTTTGGAGGAAGTTCGAGAGCCATATCTGGGAAGCTTACAGTCACTTAGAGAAAGCAACTCTCGGGGGTGTTTCGTAGGCCTGCTAAACTCTATTTTCAATGAAGTGTTAGAATAATATATGGGAACTCAGTGAAAGCAACGTTGTGGTTGTGGTTCCTAGAAGAAGCAAGAGAATCACATGTAGAACCACTCACATTCCGGCACCGAATGCAAATATGGGGTGGTGTTTTGTAGGCTTGCAAAACTCTAGTTTGGACGAAGTTTGAGAGTCATATATAGGAAAGTTTACAGTCACGTAGAGAAAGCAACTCTCTGGGTGTGGAATGTAGAGTTATTTTGGTTGAAATAGAGTTATTTTGGTTGAAGTGTGAGAGTCATATATGGGAACGCTTACATTCACTCAGAGAAAACAACGTTTGGGTGGTGGTTTGTAGGGCATACTAAACTGTAGTTTGGAAGAAGTACGAGAGTCCTATATAGGAACACTTACATTCACACAGAGAAAGCACTTATGGCGTCAGGTTTTGTAGGCATGCTAAACTGTAATTTGGAAGAAGTTGGAGAACCTTATACAGGAAAGATTACCGTCACCTAGGGAAAGCAACTCTCGGGAGATTTTTTTGTACACATGCTAAACTCAAATTTGGATGAAGTGTGAGAGTCAAACATGGGACCGCTTACATTCCCTCAGAGAAACAACACTGGGGTGGTTTTTGTAGGCATACTAAATAGTTTGGAAGAAGTACGAGAATGATATTTGGGAACGCTTACATTCACACAGAGAAAGCAACTACGTGGTGGTGTTTTGTAAGCATGCTATAGTTTGGAAGAAGTTCCAAACCTGAACAGTCATTTAGAGAAAGCAACTCTTGGTGGGTGATTTTTAGGTCTGCTAAATTGTATTTTGAAAGAAGTACCAGAGTCATATATACTAATGCTTACATTCATGCAAAGAAAAAACCATGGGGTGATGTTTTGTGGGCATGTTAACCTGTAGTTTGGAAGAAGTTGGAGAGTCTTATTTAGGAAAGCTTACAGTCACCTAGAGAAAGTAACTCTCGGGAGAGCCTTTCTTGGCCTGCTAAACTCTACTTTGCATCAATTGTGAGAGTCAAACATGGGAATGCTTTCATTCATTCAGAGAACGCAACGTTTGGGTGGTGGTTTGTAGGCATTCTAAACTGTATTTTGGAGGAAGTACGAGAGTCATGTATATGAACGCTTACATTCATGCAGAGAAAGCAACTCTGGGGTCGTATTTTGTTGGCATGCTAAACTGTGGTTTGGAAGAAGTTCGAGAGTCTTATATAGGAAAGATTACAGTGACACAGAGAAAACAACTCTTGGAAGTTTATTGGTAGGCCTGCTAAACTCTAACTTGGATGAAATGTGAGAACACTTGCATTCATTCACTCAGAGAAAGAAACATGGTGATGGTTTGAAGGCATAATAACTGTAGTTGGGAAGAAGTAGGAGAGTCATATATATGAACCGTTACATTCACGCAGAGAACGCAACTGTGGGGTGACGATGTATGCATGTTAATCTGTAGTTTGGAGGAAGTGCGAGAGTCATATCTGGGGAAAATTACAGTCACTTAGGGAAAGGAACCATCCTGGGTTGGTTTGTAGATCTGCTAAATTCTATTTTGGAAACAGAGTGTGAGTCATATATGGGAACGCTTATGTTCACTCATAGAAAGCAACCACTGCGTGGTGTTTTGTTGGCATGGTGTAGTTTGAAAGAAGTTGGAGATTCTTATATAGGAAAGTTTACACTCACCTAGAGAAAGCAACTCACGGGGTGTTGTTTGTAGGCCTGCTAAACTCTAATTTAGATGAAGTGAGAGAGGCATATATATGAACGCTTATATTGATGAAGAGAAAGCAACTATGGGGTGGTGTTTTGTAGGCATGCTAAAATATAATTTGGAAGAAGTTCGAAAACAGACAGTCACTTAGAGAAAGCCACTCTCGGCGGTTGATTTTTCGGTGTGCTAAATTGTATTTTGAAAGAAGTACCAGAGTCATATATTCAAACGCTTACATTCATGCAGAGAAAGCAACTCTGGGGTGGTGTTTTCTAGGCATGCTAAACTCTAGTTTGGACGAAGTTTGAGAATCACATATAAGAAAGCTTAGAGTCGCTTAAAGCAAATATCTGGGTGTGGAATGTAGGCGTGCTAAACTCTATTTTGGTTTCGGAGTGAGAGTCATATATGGGAAGGCTTACATTCACTCAGAGAAAGCAACGATGGTGTGGTGGTTTGTAGGCATACTGAACTCTAGTTTGGAAGATGTAGGAGAATGATATATGGGAACGCTTACATTCATGCAGAGAAAGCAATTATGGGGTGGTTTTTTTGTACCCATGCTAACCTCTAGTTTAGAAGAAGTTATATAGGAAAGCGTACACTCATTTATAGAAACCAACTTTCGGTGGATGGACGGTAGGCCTGCAAAACTCTACTTTGGAAGAAGGGGGAGAGTCATATTGGGGCCACGTACATTGACTCAGAGAAATCAAGGATGGGGTTGTGGTTTGTAGGCATACTAAACTCTAGTTTGGAAGAAGGACGAGAATCATATATAGGAACGCTTACATTCATGCAGAGAAAGCAACTATGGAGTGATGTTTGTATGCCTACTAAACGATAGATTGGAGGATGTTCGAGAGTCATATCTGGAAAGCTTACAGTCATTTACAGAAAGCAACTCTCTGGGGGTGGTTCGTAGGCCTGCTAAACTCTATTTTCAATGAAGTGTTCGAATCATATACAGGAACGCTTACATTCACTCAGAGAAAGCAACGTTGGGGTGGCCGTTTTTGAGCATACTAAACTCTACTTTGGAAGAGGTACGAGAGACAAATACTAACGCTTACATTAACACAGAGAAAGCAAATACGGGGTGCTGTAGTGCAGGCATGCTAAACTATAGATTAGAAGAAGTTCTAAAGCTGACAGTCACTTAGAGAAAGCAACTCTTGGCGGGTGATTTTTAGGTCTGCTAAATTGTATTTTGAAAGACGTACCAGAGTCATATACAAACGCTTACATTCACGCAGAGAAAGAAACTATGGGGTGATGTGTTGTGGGGATGCTAAACTGCAGTTTGGAAGGTGTTCGAGAGTGTTATATAGGATAGCTTACAGTCACCTAGAGAAAGCAACACTCGGGACAGCTTTACAAGCCTCTAAACACTAATTAGCAGCAATTGTGAGAGTCAAACATGGGAACGCTTACATTCACTCAGAGAACGCAACGTTTGGGTGGCTGGTTTTTAAGCATTCTAAACTGTATTTTGGAGGAAGTAGGAGAGTCATATATACGAATGCTTACATTCACGCAGAGAAAGCAACTCTGTGGTCGTATTTTGTTGGCATGCTAAACTGTGGTTTGGAAGAAGTTCGAGAGCCTTATATAGGAAAGATTACAGTGACACAGAGAAAACAACTCTCTGTAGTTTCTTGGTAGGTCTGCTAAACTGTGATTTGGATGAAGTGTGAGAACGCTTGCATTCACTCAGAGAAAGAACTTTGTCGTGGTGGTTTGTAGGAATAACAACTGTAGTTCGAAGAAGTAGGAGAGTCATATATGAACGGTTACATTCAAGCAGAGAAAGCAACTGTGGGGTGGCGTATGTAATCATCATAATCTGTAGTTTGGAGGAAGTTCGAGAGTCATATCTGGGGAAAATTAGAGTCACATAGAGAAAGGAACAATCGGGGGCTGGTGTGTAGGTCTGCTAAATTCTATTTTGGAAGAAGAGTGAGAGTCATATATGGGAACGCTTATGTTGACTCAGAGAAATCAACGATGGGGCGCTGTATTGTTGGCATGCTAAACTGTAGTTTGGAAGAAGTTCGAGAGTCTTATATAGGAAAGTTTACAGTCACCTAGAGAAAGCAACTCACAGGAGGTGGTTTGTAAGCCGCTAAACTCTAATTTGGATGAAGTGAAAGAGGCATACATGGATACGCTTCATTCACTCAGAGAAAGGTAAATTGGGGTGCCGGTTTGTAGGTATACTAACTCCAGTTTGGAAGAAGTACTAGAGTCATATATATGAACGCTTATATGGACGCAGAGAAAGCAACTATGGGGTGGTGTTCTGTAGGCCTGCTAAAATATAGTTTGGAAGAAGTTCGAAAGCAGACAGTCACTTAGAGAAAGCAACTCTCGGCAGTTCATTTTTCGGTCTGCTGAATTGTATTTTGAAAGAAATACCAGAGTCATATATTCAAACGCTTACATTCATGCAGAGAAAGGAACTGTGGGGTGGTGTTTTCTAGGCATGCTAAACTCTAGTTTGGACTAAGTTTGAGAATCACATATAAGAAAGCTTAGAGTCGCTTAAAGCAAATCTCTGGGTGTGGAATGTAGGCGTGCTAAACTCTATTTTGGTTTCGGAGTGAGAGTCATATATGGGAAGGCTTACATTCACTCAGAGAAAGCAACGATGGTGTGGTGGTTTGTAGGCATACTGAACTCTAGTTTGGAAGAAGTAGGAGAATGATATATGGGAACGCTTACATTCATGCAGAGAAAGCAATTATGGGGTGGCTTTTTTGTAGCCATGCAAATCTCTATTTTGCAAGAAGTTAAAGAGAAATATATAGGAAAGCATACCGTCATTTAGAGAAACCAACTTTCGGGGGATGGTTTGTAGGCCTGCAAAACTCTACTTTGGAAGAAGGGGGAGAGTCATATGGGGGACTGGGTACATTCACTCGGAGAAATCAACGATGGGGTTGTGGTTTGTAGGCATACTAAACTCTAGTTTGGAAGAAGGACGAGAATCATATATAGGAACGCTTACATTCATGCAGAGAAAGCAACTATGGAGTGATGTTTGTATGCCTACTAAACGATAGTTTGGAGGATGTTCGAGAGTCATATCTGGAAAGCTTACAGTCATTTAGAGAAAGCAACTCTCTGGGGATGGTTCGTAGGCCTGCTAAACTCTATTTTCAATGAAGTGTTCGAATCATATACAGGAACGCTTACATTCACTCAGAGAAAGCAACGTTGGGGTGGCCGTTTTTGAGCATACTAAACTCTACTTCGGAAGAGGTACGAGAGACATAAATACGAACGCTTACATTAACACAGAGAAAGCAAATACGGGGTGCTGTAATGCAGGCATGCTAAACTATAGATTGGAAGATGTTCGAAAGCTGACAGTCACTTAGAGAAAGCAACTCTTGGCGGGTGATTTTTAGGTCTGCTAAATTGTATTTTGAAAGACGTACCAGAGTCATATACAAACGCTTACATTCACGCAGAGAAAGAAACTATGGGGTGATGTGTTGTTGGCATGCTAAACTGCAGTTTTGAACGAGTTCGAGAGTGTTATATAGGATAGCTTACAGTCACCTAGAGAAAGCAACACTCGGGACAGCTTTACAAGCATCTAAACACTAATTAGCAGCAATTGTGAGAGTCAAACATGGGAACGCTTACATTCACTCAGAGAACACAACGTTTGGGTGGTGGTTTGTAGGCATAATAACTGTAGTTCGGAAGAAGTAGGAGAGTCATATATATGAACGGTTACATTCACGCAGAGAAAGAAACTGTTGGGTGGTGTATGTACGCATGTTAATCTATACTTTGGAGGAAGTTGGAGAGTCATATCTGGGGAAAATTGCAGTCACTTAGAGAAAGCAACAATCGGGGGCCGTTTTGTAGATCTGCTAAATTCTATTTTGGAAGAAGAGTGAAATTCATATGTGGGAACGCTTATGTTCACTCAGAGAAATCAACGATGGGGCAGTGTTTCGTTGGGATGCTAAAGTGTAGTTTGGAAGAAGTTCGCGAGTCTTATATAAGAAAGCTTACAGTCACCTAGAGAAAGTAACTCTCGGCAGATTGTTTCTAAGCGTGCTAAACTCTAATTTGCATCAATTGTGAGAGTCAAACATGGGAACGCTTACATTCACTCAGAGAACGCAACGTTTGGGTGGTGGTTTGTAAGCATTCTAAACTGTATTTTGGAGGAAGTAGGAGAGTCATATATACGAATGCTTACATTCAGGCAGAGAAAGCAACTCTGTGGTCGTATTTTGTTGGCATGCTAAACTGTGGTTTGGAAGAAGTTCGAGAGCCTTATATACGAAAGATTACAGTGACACAGAGAAAACAACTCTCTGTAGTTTGTTGGTAGGTCTACTAAACTGTAATTTGGATGATGTGTGAGAACGCTTGCATTCACTCAGAGAAAGAACTTTGTCGTGGTGGTTTGTAGGAATAACAACTGTAGTTCGAAGAAGTAGGAGAGTCATATATGAACGGTTACATTCACACAGAGAAAGCAACTGTGGGGTGGCGTATGTAATCATCATAATCTGTAGTTTGGAGGAAGTTCGAGAGTCATATCTGGGGAAAATTAGAGTCATTTAGAGAAAGGAACAATCGGGGGCTGGTGTGTAGGTCTGCTAAATTCTATTTTGGAAGAAGAGTGAGAGTCATATATGGGAACGCTTATGTTGACTCAGAGAAATCAACGATGGGGCGCTGTATTGTTGGCATGCTAAACTGTAGTTTGGAAGAAGTTCGAGAGTCTTATATAGGAAAGTTTACAGTCACCTAGAGAAAGCAACTCACAGGAGGTGGTTTGTAAGCCGCTAAACTCTAATTTGGATGAAGTGAAAGAGGCATACATGGATACGCTTCATTCACTCAGAGAAAGGTAAATTGGGGTGCCGGTTTGTAGGTATACTAACTCCAGTTTGGAAGAAGTACTAGAGTCATATATATGAACGCTTATATGGACGCAGAGAAAGCAACTATGGGGTGGTGTTTTGTAGGCCTGCTAAAATATAGTTTGGAAGAAGTTCGAAAGCAGACAGTCACTTAGAGAAAGCAACTCTTGGCGGTGGATTTTTCGGTCTGCTGAATTGTATTTTGAAAGAAATACCAGAGTCATATATTCAAACGCTTACATTCATGCAGAGAAAGGAACTGTGGGGTGGTGTTTTCTAGGCGTGCTAAACTCTAGTTTGGACGAAGTTTGAGAATCACATATAAGAAAGCTTAGAGTCACTTAGAGAAAGCAAATCTCTGGGTGTGGAATGTAGGCGTGCTAAACTCTATTTTGGTTTAGATTGAGAGTCATATATGGAAAGGGATACATTCACTCAGAGAAAGCAACGATGGTGTGGTGGTTTGTAGGCATACTAAACTCTAGTTTGGAAGAAGTAGGAAAATGATATATGGGAACGCTTACATTCATGCAGAGAAAGCAATTATGGGGTGGCTTTTTTGTACCCATGCTAATCTCTAGTTTGGAAGAAGTTATACAGGAAAGCGTACACTCATTTATAGAAACCAACTTTCGGGGGATGAAGGGTAGGCCTGCAAAACTCTACTTTGGAAGAAGTGGGAGAGTCATATTGGGGACCACGTACATTGACTCAGAGAAATCGAGGATGGGGTTGTGTTTTGTAGGCATACTAAACTCTAGTTTGGAGAAAGTACGAGAATCATATATAGGAACGCTTACATTCATGCAGAGAAAGCAACTATGGAGTGAGGTTTGTATGCCTACTAAACTATAGTTTGGAGGAAGTTTAGAATCTTATATAGCAAAGCTTACAGTCACCTAGAGAGAGCAACTCTTGGGAGATGATTTCAAAGCCTGATAATTTGCACCAACTCTTAAAGTCAAGTATGGGAAGGTTTACATCCACTCAGAACGCAAGGTTTGGGTTGCAGTTTGTGGCCTTAATTGTAGTTCGGAAGAAGTAGGAAAGTCATATATATGAACGGTTACATTCACGCAGACAAACCAGCTATGGAGTGATGTGTGTATGCCTACTAAACTATAGTATGGAGGATGTTCGAGAGTCATATCTGGAAAGCTTACAGTCATTTAGAGAAAGAAACTCTCAGGGGGTGGTTCGTAGGCCTGCTAAACTCTATTTTCAATGAAGTGTTAAAATCATATACAGGAACGCTTACATTCACTCAGAGAAAGCAACGTTGGGGTGGCCGTTTGTGAGTATACTAAACTCTACTTTGGAAGAGGTACAAGAGACATAAATACGAACGCTTACATTAACACAGAGAAAGCAAATACGGGGTGCTGTAATGCAGGCATGCTAAACTATAGAATGGAAGAAGTTCGAAAGCTGACAGTCACTTAGAGAAAGCAACTCTTGGCGGGTGATTTTTTAAGTCTGCTAAATTGTATTTTGAAAGACGTGTCAGAGTCTTATATACAAACGCTTACATTCATGCGTAGAAAGAAACTATGGGGTGATGTGCTGTGGGGATGTTAAACTGCAGTTTGGAAGAAGTTCGAGAGTGTTATGTAAGATAGCTTACAGTCACCTAGAGAAAGCAACACTCAGGAGAGCTTTGCAAGCCTGCTAATCTCTAACAAGCAGCGATTGTGAGAGTCAAACATGGGAACGCTTACATTCACTCAGAGAACACAACGTTTGGGTGGTGGTTTGTAGGCATAATAACTGTAGTTCGGAAGAAGTAGGAGAGTCATATATGAACGGTTACATTCACGCAGAGAAAGCAACTGTTGGGTGGCGTATGTATGCATGCTAATCTGTAGTTTGGAGGAATTTCGAGAGTCATATCTGGGGAAAATTACAGTCACTTAGAGAAAGCAACCATCGGGGGCCATTTTGTAGATCTGCTAAATTCTATTTTGAAAGAAGAATGAGAGTCATATATGGGAACGCTTATGATCACGAAGAGAAATCAACTATGGGGCGGTGTTTTGTTGGCATGCTAAACTGTAGTTTGGAAGAAGTTCGCGAGTCTTACATAGGAAAGTTTACAGTCACCCAGAGAAAGCAACTCTCGGGAGATTGTTTCTAAGCATGCTAAATTCTAGATTGCATCAATTGTGAGAGTCAAACATGGGAACGCTTACATTGACTCAGAGAACGCAACGTTTGGGTGGTGGTTTGTAAGCATTCTAAACTGTATTTTGGAGGAAGTAGGAGAGTCATATATACGAATGCTTACATTCACGCAGAGAAAGCAACTCTGTGATCGTATTTTGTTGGCATGCTAAACTGTGGTTTGGAAGAAGTTCGAGAGCCTTACATAGGAAAGATTACAGTGACACAGAGAAAAACAAATCTCTGTAGTTTGTTGGTAGGTCTGCTAAACTGTAATTTGGATGAAGTGTGAGAACGCTTGCATTCACTCACAGAAAGAACGTTGTCGTGATGGTTTGTAGGAATAAATGCTGGAGTTCAAAAGAAGTAGGAGAGTCATATATGAACGGTTACATTCACGCAGAGAAAGCAACTGTGGGGTGGCCTATGTAATCATCATAATCTAGTTTGGAGAAAGTTCGAGAGTCATATGTGGGAAAAATTAAAGTCACCTAGAGAATTGGAACCATCGGGTGTTGTGTAGGTCTGCTAAATTCTATTTTGGAAGAAGAGTGCGAGTCATATATGGGAACGCTTATGTTCACTCAGAGAAATCAACGATGGGGCGCTGTATTGTTGGCATGCTAAACTGTAGTTTGGAAGAAGTTCGAGAGTCTTATATAGGAAAGTTTACAGTCACCTAGAGAAAGCAACTCACAGGAGGTGGTTTGTGGGCCGCTAAACTCTAATTTGGATGAAGTGAAAGAGGCATACATGGATACGCTTCATTCACTCAGAGAAAGGTAAATTGGGGTGCCGGTTTGTAGGTATACTAACTCCAGTTTGGAAGAAGTACGAGAGTCATATATATGAAGGATTATGTGGACGCAGAGAAAGCAACTATGGGGTGGTGTTTTGTAGGCATGATAAAATATAATTTGGAAGAAGTTCGAAAGCTGACAGTGACTTAGAGAAAGCAACTCTTGGCGGTTGATTTTGAGGTCTGCTAAATTGTATTTTGATAGAAGTACAAGAGTCATATATAAAATCGCTTATATTTATGCTGAGAAAGAAACTATGTGGTGATGTTTTGTTGGCGTGCTGAAATGTAGTTTCGAAGAAGTTCGACAGTCTTTTATAGGAAAGCTTACAGTCCCCCAGAGGAAGCAACTTTCGAGAGATAGTTTGTAAGCCTGCTAAACTCTACTTTGCATCATTTGGAACAGTCATACTTGGGAACGCTAACATTCTCTCAGAGAACGCAACGTTTGGTTGGTTGTTTGTAAGCATACTAAACTGTATTTTGGAAGAAGTAGCAGAGTCATATATATGAGTGCTTACATTCACGCAGAGAGGGCAACTATGGGATGGTGTTTTGTAGGCATGCAAATCTCTAGTTGCGAAGAAGTTAAGAGTAATAGGAAAGCTTACAGTCTCACAGAGAAAGCAACCCTTGGGGGCCGGTTTGTAGTTCTGCTAAATTCTATTTTGGATGAAGTGTGAATCATAAATGGGAACGCTAACATTCACTCAGAGAAAGCAAGGTTGCGGTGGTGATTTTTAGTCACACTAAACTGGAGTTTGGAGGAAGTACGAGAATAAAAGAATGCTTACATTCACTCAGAAAAAGCAACGTTGGGGAGGTGGTTGGTAGGTGTACTATACTTTGGAAGAAGTACGAGCGTGATGCATAGGAACGCTTACATTCACGCAAACTATGGGGTGGCCTTTTGTTGGCATGCTAAACTATGTCCCAAAGTCATATATAGGAAAGCTTATAGTGAGAGAAAGCAACTCTCGGGCGGTGTTTTGTAGGTCCGGCAAATTGCATTTTGAAAGCAGTCCGAGATTCATATAAGGGAAGGCCTATATCCACTCAGAGAAAGCAATGTTAGGCTGGTGGTTTGTAGGCATACTAAACTGTATTTTGGAACTCGTATGTATGACTCTCACACTTGATCCAAATTAGAGTTCACCAGGCCTATAAACCACATCCTGAGAGTTGCTTTCTCTAGGTGAATGTAAGCTTTCCTATGTAAAACTCTCGAACTTCTTCCAAACTAAAGTTTAGCATGCCAACAATACACCACCGCATCGTTGCTTTCTCTGAGTGAACATAAGCATTTCCTTATATGAATCACTTTTTCCAAAATAGAATTTAGCAGACCTACAAACCAGTCCCCGATGGTTGATTTAGCTATGTGACTGTAATTTTCCCCAGATATGACTCTCAAACTTCCTCCAAAGTATAGATTAACATGCGTACATACACCACCCAACAGTTTCTTTCTCTGCGTGAATGTAACTGTTCATATATATGACTCTCCTACTTCTTCCGACCTACAGTTATTATGCCTACAAACCACCACCCAAACGTTGTGTTCTCTCCGTGAATGTAAGCTTTCCCATATTTGACTCTCACAATTGCTGCTAATTAGTGTTTAGAGGCTTGCAAAGCTGTCCCGAGTGTTGTTTTCTCTAGGTGACTGTAGCTATCCTATATAACACTCTGGAAGTCCTTTCAAACTGCAGGTTAGCATGCCAACAACACATCACCCCATAGTTTCTTTCTCTGCATAAATGTAAGCGTTTGTGTATATAACTCTTGTACGTCTTTCAAAATACAATTTAGCAGACCTAAAAATCACCCGCCAAGAGTTGCTTTCTCTAAGTGACTGTCAGCTTTCGAACTTCTTCCAATCTATAGTTTAGCATGCCTGCACTACAGCACCCCGTATTTGGTTTCTCTGTGTTAATGTAAGCATTCCTATGTATGTCTCTCGTACCTCTTCCAAAGTAGAGTTTAGTATGCTCAAAAATGGCCACCCCAACGTTGCTTTCTCTGAGTGAAGGTAAGCGTTCCTGTATATGATTCGAACACTTCATTGAAAATAGAGTTTAGCAGGCCTACGAACCACCCGCAGAGAGTTGCTTTCTCTAAATGACTGTAAGCTTTCCAGATATGACTCTCGAACATCCTCCAAACTATCGTTTAGTAGGCATACAAACATCACTCCATAGTTGCTTTCTCTGCATGAATGTAAGCGTTCCTATAAATGATTCTCGTCCTTCTTCCAAACTAGAGTTTAGTATGCCTACAAACCACAACCCCATCGTTGATTTCTCCGAGTGAATATACCCAGTCCCCCATATGACTCTCCCCCTTCTTCCAAAGTAGAGTTTTGCAGGCCTACAAATCATCCCCCGAAAGTTGGTTTCTATAAATGACGGTACGCTTTCCTATATATTACTCTTTAACTTCTTGCAAAATAGAGATTTGCATGGCTACAAAAAAGCCACCCCATAATTGTTTTCTCTGCATGAATGTAAGCGTTCCCATATATCATTCTCCTACTTCTTCCAAACTAGAGTTCAGTATGCCTACAAACCACCACACCATCGTTGCTTTCTCTGAGTGAATGTAAGCCTTCCCATATATGACTCTCACTCTGAAACCAAAATAGAGTTTGGCACACCTACATTCCACACCCAGAGATTTGCTTTAAGCGACTCTAAGCTTTCTTATATGTGATTGTCAAACTTCGTCCAAACTAGAGTTTAGCATGCCTAGAAACCACCCCACAGTTGCTTTCTCTGCATGAATGTAAGCGTTCATATACATGACTCTCGTACTTCCTCCAAAATACAGTTTAGAATGCCTACAAACCACCACCCAAACGTTGCGTTCTCTGAATGAATGAAAGCATTCCCATGTTTGACTCTCACAATTGATGCAAAGTAGAGTTTAGCAGGCCAAGAAAGGCTCTCCCGAGAGTTACTTTCTCTAGGTGACTGTAAGCTTTCCTAAATAAGACTCTCCAACTTCTTCCAAACTACAGGTTAACATGCCCACAAAACATCACCCCATGGTTTTTTCTTTGCATGAATGTAAGCATTAGTATATATGACTCTGGTACTTCTTTCAAAATACAATTTAGCAGACCTAAAAATCACCCACCAAGAGTTGCTTTCTCTAAATGACTGTTCAGGTTTGGAACTTCTTCCAAACTATAGCATGCTTACAAAACACCACCACGTAGTTGCTTTCTCTGTGTGAATGTAAGCGTTCCCAAATATCATTCTCGTACTTCTTCCAAACTATTTAGTATGCCTACAAAAACCACCCCAGTGTTGTTTCTCTGAGGGAATGTAAGCGGTCCCATGTTTGACTCTCACACTTCATCCAAATTTGAGTTTAGCATGTGTACAAAAAAATCTCCCGAGAGTTGCTTTCCCTAGGTGACGGTAATCTTTCCTGTATAAGGTTCTCCAACTTCTTCCAAATTACAGTTTAGCATGCCTACAAAACCTGACGCCATAAGTGCTTTCTCTGTGTGAATGTAAGTGTTCCTATATAGGACTCTCGTACTTCTTCCAAACTACAGTTTAGTATGCCCTACAAACCACCACCCAAACGTTGTTTTCTCTGAGTGAATGTAAGCGTTCCCATATATGACTCTCACACTTCAACCAAAATAACTCTATTTCAACCAAAATAACTCTACATTCCACACCCAGAGAGTTGCTTTCTCTACGTGACTGTAAACTTTCCTATATATGACTCTCAAACTTCGTCCAAACTAGAGTTTTGCAAGCCTACAAAACACCACCCCATAGTTGCATTCGGTGCCGGAATGTGAGCGGTTCTACATGTGATTCTCTTGCTTCTTCTAGGAACCACAACCACAACGTTGCTTTCACTGAGTTCCCATATATTATTCTAACACTTCATTGAAAATAGAGTTTAGCAGGCCTACGAAACACCCCCGAGAGTTGCTTTCTCTAAGTGACTGTAAGCTTCCCAGATATGGCTCTCGAACTTCCTCCAAACTATATTTTAGTAGGCATACAAACATCACTCCATAGTTGCTTTCTCTGCGTGAAGGTAAGCTTTCCTATATACGATTCTCGTACTTCTTCCAAACTAGAGTTGACTATGCCTACAAATCACAATCCCATCGTTGATTTCTCTGAGTGAATGCACGCGGTCCCCAATATGACTCTCCCCCTTCTTCCAAACTGGAGTTTTGCAGGTGTACAAAACATCCCCCGAGAGTTGGTTTCTATGACTGTACCCTTTCCTATATATTACTCCTTAACTTCTTCCAAACTAGAGATTAGCATGGCTACAAAAACGCCACCCCATAATTGCTTTCTCTACGCGAATGTAAGCGTTCCCATATATCATTCTCCTACTTCTTCCAAACTAGAGTTTAGTATGCCTACAAACCACCACGCCGTCGTTGCTTTCTCTGAGGGAATGTAAGCCTTCCCATATATGACTCTCACTCTTAAACCAAAATAGAGTTTAGCAGGCCTACATTCCACACCCAGAGATTTGCTTTCTCTAAGTGACTCTAAGCTTTCTTATATGTGATTCTCAAACTTCGTCCAAACTAGAGTTTAGCATGCCTATAAAACACCACCCCATAGTTACTTTCAGTGCGTCAAAATGTATGTGCTCCTATATGTGATTCTCGTGCTTCTTCCAAACTGCAGTTTAGTAAGCCTACAAACAACCCCATCGTTGCTTTCTCTGAGTGAATGTAAGCGTTCTCATATATGACTCTCACACTTCAAACAAAACAGGGTTTTGCAGGCCTACAAACCACCCGCCAAGACTTGCTTTTTCAAAGTGGCTGTTACCTTTCCTATATAGGACTCTGGAACTTCTCCCAAGCTAGACTTTAACATGTCTACCTGACACTACTCCGTAGTTGCTCTCGCTGTGTGAATGTAAGCGTTCCTATATATGAGTCTTGTACCTCTTCTTAACTAACATCTGGCATGCCAAAATAACACTCCCCCATTGTTGCTTTCTTTGAGTCAATGTAAACATTCCTATATATGTCTCTCGCACTTCTTCCAAACTAGAGTTGAATAAGTCTACAAACCAATACCCGACAGCTGTTTTCTCTGAACGAATTTAAGCGTTCCTATATATGACTATGGCACTTCCTCCAAACTAGAGTTTAGAAAGCCTACACTCCACCCCTGTTCGTTGCTTTCTCTAAGTTACTGTATGCTTTCCTATACATGGCTCTCGAAATTTTCCAAACTAGAGTTAGCATGCCTACTATACACCTACACATAATTGCTTTGTCTGAGTGAATATAAGCCTTCCTATATATGACTGTCGCACTTTTTCCAAATTAGAGTGTAGCCAGCCTGGAAAGCACCCCTTATAGTTGCTTTCATTGAGTGAATGTTAACATTCCTATGTATGACTCTCGCAACTTTTCCAATCTAAGATTTTAGCAATGCTACAAATCCCCCACTGAGAGTTCCTATACATAACTGTCCTCTTTTTCCAAGCTAGAGTTTAGGAAGCCTAGAATCCGTCCCCCCGTAGACGCTTTATGTGAACGTAAGCGTTCCTATATATGACTCTCGCCTTCCTCCAAACTAGAGCTTAGCAAGCCTACAAACCAACTCCCTATAATTGCTTTCTCTGAATGAATGATATCGTTCCTATATAAGACTCTCGAACTTCTTCCAAACCAGAGTTTAACAAGCCAAAAAAGCACCCCCCATAGATGCTTCCTCTAACTCAAAGCTAATATTCCTATATATGATTCAGCTTCTTCATCCAAACTAGAGTAAGGCAAGCCTACAAATCACACATCAATAGTTGCTTTCTATAAGTAAATGTAAGCATCCCTATATATGACTATAGCAATTCTTCCAAACTGGAGTTTAGCAAGCCTACAGACCCCAGGACTCCACTCCATAGTACCCTGGGCATTGGCGCCTGCCTGTCATGCAGGACATAGGGGCGGACGCTCATCTCAGACACGGCATTGGTGGATTGTAGGCTTTTTTAAGTTTTTGAATTGAAGAACTCTGAGAATTGGAATTCGGTTTAGGGTAAGGTTAGGTGTTAGGGACTAGGATTAGATTTAGGGGTTAGGGTTTTAGGTTAGAATTAGGGTTAGGATTACTGTTAGGGTTAGAGATTAGGATTATGTTTAGTGGTTGGGTTTAGGTTTAGGGTGAGAGGCAAGAGTAAGGGTCAGGGATTAGGGTTACTGTTAGGAGTTAGATTCAGGGCTTACGAAGGGTTTGGTTTAGTGATAGGGTTAGGGCTTACGTTTAACGGTGTGTGTTAGGGCACGGGCCCCGTCTAATGTACGGGGCACTGTGGGTGTGGAGCAAGGCTGCGTCCCCACTTCATCTTACCCTTGGTGTTGGGCTTCAACTGTCACGCAGGACAAAGGCAGAGGCTCATGAAACGCATGGTTAGGATTAAGGTTTAAGGTTAGGGTCAAGGTTGAGGGTTAGGGTGAGGGTTAACAGTTAGAGTTAGGGTAAGGGGGTTAGGGATAGGGTGAGGGTTAAGGGTTAGGTTTATGGTTCAGGTTTAAGGTTAGCATTAGAGGGTAGGGTTAGTGTAACTGTAGGTCAGTGTTGCGGTTAGATCTCTAGGCATTAGGGTAAAGGTCAGGGTTAGGGTTAAGAGTTAGGGTTAAGTTTAATGGTTAAGGATTGGGATTAGGGTTGAGGGTTAGGGTTAAGATTATGGGTAATGACTCAGGATCAAAGGTTAGGGTTATTTTTAGGCGTAGGGTTAGCGTAAGGGGTTAGGGTTAGTGTTAGTGTTGTTGGTAGGGTTAAGGTTAGGGTTGGCGTTTCAGAATTAGGGATTAGGTGTTATGGTTATGGCTAGGAGTTAGCGTTAGATTTATGGTATAGGTCTTGTTCTCAGGGTGTCATGCATTAACGTTGAGATAAGGGGTTAAAGTTAGGGTTACGGTGAGCTTTACCTGTTAAGGTGAGCAGTAGGATCAGGGTTAGGTGTTATGTTCTGGGTTAGGGTTATGGGTGAGGGGTAGGGTTTATCCTTAGGGCACGGGCCCTGTATGCACTAGGAGGCGAAGTTAGGGGTCTGTGATGGTCGCTGGGAACCCACTCTATCGCACGCAGTGTATGGGCCTCTGGGTTTCATGCAGGACACTGTGGCAGAGCCGGCTTTCATGCATGGCTTAGTAGGATTGTAGGCTTTCAAAACTCTGAGAAAGCAAGAAGTCTGAGAATTAGATTTCGGGTTAGGATTACGGCACGGTTTAGGGATGAAGATTAGTGGTTAGGGTGAGGGCTTAGGGTTAGGGGTTAGGGTTAGGGTTAGGGTTGCTGGTAGGGTGAAGGTTAGGTTTGACGTTTTAGAATTAGGGATGAGGTGTTACGGTTATGACTATGGTTTAGGATTAGAATTACGGGATAGGGCTTCTTCTCAAGGTGTTATGCATTCACGTTAAGTTAAGGGGCTAAGTTAGGGTTACGGGGAGGTTTATGTTTTAAGGTGAGCAATAGGATCAGGGTTAGGTGTTATGTTCAGGGTGAGGGTTATCTGTTAGGGGTAGTGTTTATACTTAGCGTACGGGCCCTGTCTGCACTGGGCGGGGGGCGGGGGTTAGGGGGATGGGATTGTCCCCGGGAACACACTCTATCGTACGCTGGGTATGGGCTCCTGGGTTTCATGCAGGACACAGTGGCAGAGCCCCCTTTTACTCATGGCATGGGAGAATTGTAGGCTTTCTAAACTCTGAGAAAGCAAGAACTCTGAGAATTAGATTTAGGGGTAGGATTCTGGTAATGTTTAGGGATGAAGATTAGTGTCAGGGTGGGGTCTTGGGTTAGGGGTTGGGGTTAAAGGTTAGTGTTAGGTTTAACAGTTACAGTTAGGTTTACGGTTAAGTCTCAAGGTTCGGGTTAAGGTTTGGGTTTAGCGTTTGGCACAGGGGTAGGCTTCAGTGTTAGCTTCATGGTTAAAGATTAGGAGTAGGGTTAGTGTGAGGGTTAAGGGTAAGGGTCAAGATGAAGGGTTCAGGTTGGGGTTAGGCTTAGGTTTAGGGTTAGGGGTCAAGGGTGAGGTTTAGGGTTAAGTGTTGGGCTTAGGGTTGGGGTTTAGTGTTAAGTTTATCGTTAAGGATTAGGGTTAGGGTCAGGGTTAAATGCTTGGGTGCGGGTAATGGTTAGGGTCAGGGTTAAGGTTTATGGATAGGGTTAGTGTTAAGGGTTTACAGATAGGTTTAGTGTTCAGGGTTAGAGTTAGCATTAGGGCTTAAGGTTAGGATTAGGTGGTAGGTTAGATTTTAGGGTTAGATCTAGGCGTTAGAGTAAGGGTTAAGAGATAGGGTTAGGTTTAATGCTTAGGATTAGGGTTAGGGTTTGGGGTTAAAGTAAGTGTTAGGGGTTAGGTTGAAGGATCAAAGGTTAGTGTTATTTTTAGCTGTAGTGTTAGGGTTAGGGATAAGGGATAAAGTTGGCGTGAGGGTTTTCCTTACTGTTAGGGTTAAGGGTCAGGCTTAGATTAAAGGTTAAGTTTAGGGTCAGCGTTAAGGGTTAGGGTGAGGGTTAACGGTTACGGTAAAGGTTAAGCGTTAGTGTTAGGGATTAGCGATTAGGGTTTTTGGTAAGTGTTAGGGTTAGGAGTTAGTGTTTTATGAAGGGGTATGGTTAGAATTAGGATTGGGGTTAGTGTTAGGGTTAGGTTTAGGAGTTAGGTTTAGGGTAAAAGGATAGGATTAGCGTTAAGGGTTGGGCTCAGGTTTAGGGTTAAAGTTTAGTGTTAGGGTTAATGTTTAGTGTTATGGTCCAGTTTAAGTGTTAGGGTGAGGGTTAACGGTTAGGATTAGGCTTAGAGGTTGGGGATATAGTGAGGGTTCAGTGTTAGGGTTAGGTTTAGGGTTCAGGGTTAAGGTTAGCTGTAGGGGTTATGGTTAGGGTTAGGTGTTAGGTTAGTGTCAGGGTTAGGTCTAGTCGTGAGGGTAAGGTTTAGGGTTAGCTTTAAGAGCTAGGGTTAGGTTTAATGGATAGGATTAGGATTAGGGTTAAGGGTTAGGGTAAGGCTTAGGGGTTAGGGTGAAGGGTTAAGGGTTTTTGTTAGGCATAGCGTTGGGGTTAGAAGTAAGGGTTACTGTCAGTGTTAGGGTTGTAGGCAGGGTTACGGTTAGAGTTAGCGGTTTAGAATTAGGGTTAGGGATTAGGTGTTACTTTGACGACTAGGAGATAGGGTTAGAATTATGGGATAGGGGTTGTTCTCAGGGAATGAGTTATGCACTAACGTTAGGATAAGAGGTTAAAGTTAGGCTCACGGTGAGGTTTACGTGTTAAGGGGAGAAATAGGAACAGGGTTAGGTGTTATGTTCACGGTGAGGGATATCTGTTACAGGTATTGTTTATGCTTAGCGCACGGGCCCTGTCTGCCTTAGGCGGGGGTGGGGGGAGGTTAGGGGACTGGGATTGTCACCAGGATCCCACTGTATCGTACTCTGGGTATGGGCCCGTGGGTTTGATGCAGGACATAGTGGTAGAGCCTCCTTTCACGCATGGCATGGGAAGATTGCAGGCTTTCTAAACTCTAAGAAAGCAAGAAGTCTGAGAATTAGATTTAGGGTTAGGATTATGGTTAGGGTTAAGGATGAAGTTTAGTGTTAGGGTGAGGGCTTAGGGTTAGGGATTAGGGTTAGGGTTAAAGGTTACTCTTAGGTTTAACGGTTACAGTTCGGTTTAGGGTTGAGGTTTACGGTTAGGGTTAAGATGAGGTGTTAGGGTTTGGTAAAGGGTTAGGGTTAGGTACAGGGTTAGGGTTAAGTGTTAGGTTTACGGTTGAAGATTAGGATTAGTGTTAGGATTAAAGGTTAGCGTGAGAGTTAACGGTTAGGGTTAAGGTTAAGTGTTAGGGTTAGGGTTTAGGTTTAGGGTTAAGGGTTAGGTTTAGCTTTAGGGTTCGAGTTATGTGTTAGGGTTTGTGTTAGAGGTTAGGGTTAGGTTTACTGGTCACGGTTAGGGTTACGTTTAGGGGTTAGCATTAGGGTTAAGGATTAGGTTTAGGGTAAGGGTTTAGAGTTAGTGTTGGGCTTTAGGCTCGGGGCTTAGGTTCAGGGTCAGGGGTTAGGGTTGGTGGTAGGGCTTAGATTTATCGGTCAGTTTAAGGGCACAGGACCTGGTTAATCTACGGTGAGAGGGGTGCGGTCGGAGTCATCACGAAAGCACAACATCATTCCCTGGGCCCTGGGACAAGACCTACATGCAGGACTCAGGCGGAGCCTCATCTCACACATGGCATGGCTGTATTGTAGGCTTGCTTCACTCGGGAATGGAAGTAGTGTGAGAATTAAGGTTAGGGTTGGGGTTAGGGGTTTCGAGTTAGGGGTTAGGCTTGGAGTCAGGGTTAGGTGCTAGGGATTAGTGGTTAGGGTTAGAGTTAGTGTTACGGGTTAGGTGTTAACTCTGGTTTAGGGGGCCAGGGTAAGGTTTAGGTTTGGAGTTAGCATTAGGGTTAGGCGTTAGGGTTAAGGGATAGGGTTAGGGTTAAGGGTTAGGCTTAGGGTAAGGGTTCAGGTTTAGGGTTAGGGTCAGGGTTAAGGGTTAGGGTGAGGGTTAACAGTTAGGGATAGGGTTAGGGGGTTACGGATAGGATTAGGGTTAAGGGTTAGGTTTATGGTTCAGGTTTAAGGTTAACATTAGGGGGTTAGGGTTAGTGTTAACTGTAAGTCAGTGTTAGGGTTAGATCTCTAGGCATTAAGGTAAAGGTTAGGTTTAAGGTTAAGTGTTAGGGTTATGTTTAATGGTTAGGCTTGGGATTAGGGTTAAGTGTTAGGGTTAAGGTTAGGGGTTATGACTAAGGATCAACGGTTAGGGTTATTTTTATGCGTAGGGTTAGGGTAAGGTGTTAGGGTTAGTGTTAGTGTTGTTGGTAGGGTTAAGGTTAGGGTTGGCGTTTCAGAATTCGGGATCAGGTGTTATGGTTATGGCTAGGAGTTAGCGTTAGAATTACAGTATAGTGCTTTTTCTCAGGGTGTCATGCATTAACGTTAAGATAAGGTGTTAAAGTTAGGGTTACGGTGAGCTTTACCTCTTAAGGTGAGCAGTATGATCAGGGTTAGGTGTTATGTTCTGCGTTAGTCTTATGGGTGAGGGGTAGGGTTTATGCTCTGGGCACGGGCCCTGTATGCACTAGGAGGCAAAGATAAGGGTCTGTGATGGTCGCTGGTAACCTACTCTATCGTATGCAGTGTATGGGCCTCTGGTTTCCTGCAGGACACTGTCGCAGAGCGGGCTTTCATGCATGGCTTAGTAGGATTGTAGGCTTTCAAAACTCTGAGAAAGCAAGAAGTCTGAGAATTAGATTTCGGGTTAGGATTACGGCACGGTTTAGGGATGAAGATTAGTGTTAGGGTGAGGGCTTAGGGTTAAGGGTTAGGGTTAGGTTTAGGGTTGATGCTAGGTTGAAGTTTAGGGTTGGCACTTTAGAATATGGATGAGGTGTTATGGTTATGGCTAGGGGTTAGGTTTAGAATTATGGGATAGGGCTTCTTCTTTGGGTGCTATGCATTAACGTTAACATAAGGGGATAAATTAGTGTTATGGTTAGGTTTATGTTTTAAGGTGAGCAACAGGATCAGGGTTAGGTTTTATGTTTGGAGTTAGGGTTATCTGTTAGGGATAGTGTTTTTGCTTAGCGCACGGGCCCTGTCTTCACCAGGAGGGGGGGTTAGGGACTAGGATTGCCACTGGGAACCTGCTCTATCATGAACTAGTTATGGGCCCCCGGGTTTCTTGCAGGACACAGTGGCAGAGCCTCCCTTTACTCATGACATGGGAGAATTGTAGGCTTTCTAAACTCTGAGAAAGCAAGAAGTCTGAGAATTAGATTTAGGGGTAGGTTTATGGTAATGTTTAGGGATGAAGGTTAGTGTTAGGGTGCGTTCTGAAGGTCAGTGGTTAGGGTTAAAGGTTAGTGTTAGGTTTAACCGTTACAGTCAGGTTTATGGTTATGTTTTAGGGTTAGGGTTAAGGTTAAGGTTTAGCGTTTGGTACAGTGTTAGGCTTAAGTTTTAGCTTTAGGGTTAAAGATTAGGATTAGGGTTAGGGTTAAGGGCTAGTGTGAGGGTTAATGATAAGGATCAAGACTAAGGGCTAGGGTTTTTGTTAGTGTTAGGAATAAGTCTTCGTGTAGGCTTTAGGGTTAGCGTTAAGTGTTATGGTTAGGGTTAGGTTTAGGGTTCATGGTTAGTGTTATGTTTAGGGGTTAGTGTTAGGGTTAGGGATTAGGTTTAGGGTAAGGTTTTAGAGTTCGTGTTCAGCGTTACGGTCGGAGCTTATGTTTACGGTTAGGGGTTAGTGTTAGTGTTAGGGCTGAGATTTAGCTTTTAGTTTAAGGGCACAGGACCTGTTTTATCTACGGTGAGAAGGGTGCTGTCGGAGTCTCCACGAAAGCACAAAATCGTTCCCTGATCCTTGGGAAAGGACCTACATGCAGGACTCAGGTGGAGCCTCATCTCACGCATAGTATAGCTGTATTGTAGGCTTGCTTCACTCTGAGAATGGAAGTAGTGTGAGAATCAGGGTTAGGGTTTGGGTTAGGGGTTCGGAGTTTGGGATTATGGTTCGAGTCAGGGTTAGGTCCTAGGGATTAGGAGTTAGGGTTAGTGTTAGGGATAGGGGTTAGTTGTTGGGTTTGGGTTAGGGTGCTAGGGTTAGGTTTAGGGTTGGGGTTAATATTAGGGTTAGCGTTTAGGGTTAAAGGATAGGATTATGGTTAAGGGTTTGGCTTAGGGTTAGGGTTAAGGGTTAGTGTTAAGGTTTAGGGTTAAGTTCAGGGTTACGTGTTAGGGTGAGGGTTAACAGTTAGGGTTATGGTTAGGGTCTTAGGGATAGGGTTAGGGTTAGAGTTAGGGGTTAGGATTAAGGGTGAAGTGTTAGGGTTATTTTTAGGCATAGTTTTAAAGTTAGGGGCTAGGGTAATGTTTGGTTTGATGGTAGGTTTAAGGTTAGGGTTAGCAGTTTAGAATTCGCATTAGGGATTAGGTGTTATGGTTATGGCTTGGAGTTAGGGTTAGAATTCAGAGATAGGAGTTGTTCTCAGGGTAAGTGTTATGCATTAACGTTATGATAAGGGGTTAAATTTAGGGTTATGGTGAGATTTACATTTTAAGGTGAGCAATGGGATCAGGGTCAGGTGTTATGTTCAGGGTTATGGTTAGGGGTGAGGGGTAGGGTTTATGCTTACGACTCGGGCCCTGTCTGCACTAGGCAGGGGGGGAGGGGTTTGGGGTTGCGATTGTCGTCGGGAACCCACTCTAGTGTATGCTGAGTATGGGCACTGGGGTTTCCGGCAGGACACAGTGGTAGAGCCTCCTTTTATTCATGGCATGGGAGGATTGTAGGCTTTCTAACGCTGAGAAAGCAAGAAGTCTGATAATTAGATTTAGGGTTAGGATTATAGTTAGGGTTAGGAATGAGGTTAGTGCTAGGGTGAGGGATTAGGGCTAGGGATTATGGGTAGAGTAAAGGTTAAATGTTAGAGTTAGGTTTAACGGTTACAGTTAGGTTTAGGGTTACGTTTTAGGGTGAGGGTTATGGTTAGGGGTTAGGGTTTGGTACAGGGTTAGGGTTAAGTGTTAGGTTTAGGGTTAAAGATTAGAATTCGGATTAGGGTTGACGGTTAGTGTGAGTGTTAACGGTTAGGTTTGTGTTTAAGGGTTAGGGTTAGGGTTTAGGGCTAGTGTTAAGCGTTCGTGTTAGATTTAGGGTTAGAGTAAAGTGTTATGGTTAGGGTTATGGGTTAGCATTAGGGTTAAAGGTTAAGGGTTAGGTTTATTTTCAGGCACAGGGTTAGGATTAGGTGTTAGGGTTAGTGTTACCGTTAAGGTTTTTTGTAGGCTTAAGGTTAGGTTTAGCAGTTTAGAATTAGGGTTAGGGATTAGGTGTTATGGTTATGGTAAGGAGTTAGGGTTAGAATTATGGCATAGGGGTTGGTCTCAGGGTCAGTTTTATGCTTAAAGTTAGGGTAAGCGGTTAAAGTTAGTGTTACGGTGAGCTTTACGTGTTAAGGTGAGCAATAGGATCAGGGTTAGGTTTTATGTTCAGGGTTAGGGTTATGGGTGAGGGGTAGAGTTTATACTTAGGGTTAGGGTTAGGGTTAGCGTTTAGGCTTAAGGATCAAGGGTTAGGGTTAGGGTTAGTGTTAGGGCTGTTGGTAGGGTTAAATTTAGGGTTAGCAGCTTACAATTAGGTATTAGGTTTTACAGTTATGAATAAGATTAGGGTTAGAATTATGGGATAGGTGTTGTCCTCAGGGTAAGTATTATTCATTAACGTTAGGATAAGGGGTTAGGGTTAGGGTTATGGTGAGTTTTACATGTTAAGGTGAGCAATAGGATCAGGGTCAGATGTTATGATCAGGGTTATGGTTATGGGTTAGGGGCAGTGTTTATGCTTAGGGCACAGGCCCTGTCTTCACTAGGTGGGGGGGCTCAGAGGCTGGGATTGTCACCAGGAACCCACTCTATCGTATGCTGGGTATGGGCCTCTGGGTTTCATGCAGGGCACAGTGGCAGAGCCTCCTTTCATGCATGGCATGGGAGGATTGTAGGCTTTCTAAACTCTGAGAAAGCAAGAAGTCTGAGAATTAGATTTAGGGTTAGGATTACGGTTAGGGTTAGGGATGAAGTTTAGTGTTAGGGAGAGGGCTCAGTGTTAGGGATTAGGGTTTGGTACAGGGTTAGGGTTAAGTGTTCGGCTTAGGGGTAAAGATTAGGATTAGTGTTAGGTTTAAGGGTTAGCTGAGGGTTAACGGTTAGGGTTAAGGTGAAGGGTTAGGGTTAGGGTTTAGGGTTAGGATTAGGGGTTCGTGTTAGGTTTAGGGTTACACTTAAGTGTTAGGGTTTAGGTTCAGGTTTAGGGTTCATGGTTAAGGTTATGTTTAGGGGTTAGGTTTAGGAGTTAGGTTTGGTGTAAGGGTATAGTGTTAGTGAAGGGAGTTTGGGTCAGGGTTTCTGTTTAGGGTAGGGGTTAGTGTTAGGACTTAGATTTAGCGATTAGTTTAAGGTCAGAGGACCTGTTTAATCTATGGTGAGAAGGGTGTGGAATCGGTCGCTGAGACACCACAGCATTGTACCCTGGGCCTTGGGCTCAGACCTACATGCAGGAATCAGGGGGAGCCTGTTCTCATGCATAGCATGGTTGTATTGTAGGCTTGGTTAACTCTTAGAATGGAAGAAGTGTGAGAATTAGGGTTATGGTTAGGGTTAGGGATTTGGGTTTAGGAGAGAGTGTTCAAATGAGGGTTAGGGGTTAGGCATTAGGGGTTAGGGTTAGTGTTAGGGTTAGGTGTTGGGGTGAGGGTTGGGTTAGGGGCTAGGGTTAGGTTTAGGGTTGGGGTTAGTGTTAGCGTTCGAGTTAGGGATTAGAGTTAGGGTTAAGGGATAGGATTAGGGTTAAGAGTTTGGCTTAGGGTTCAGGTTAAGGGTTAGGGTTATGGTTAAAGATTAGTGTTAGTTTAAACAGTTACAGTTAGGTTTAGGGTTAAATTTTAGGGTGAGGGCTTTTTAAACTCTGAGAGAGGAAGACGTCTGAGATTAAGATTTAGGGATAGGATTATGGTTAGGATTAGGGATGACGATTAGTGTTAGGGTGAGGGCTTAGGGTTAAGGGTTAGGGTTAGAGTTAGGGTTAAGGTTAGTGTTAGTTTTAACGGTTAAAGTTAGGTTTGGGGTTAAGGTTTATTGTGAGGGTTAAGGTCAGGGGTTAGGGTTTCGTACAGGGTAAGAGTTAAGTGTTAGGTTTAGGGTTAAAGATTAGCATTATGGTTAGTGTTAAAGGTTAGTGTGAGGGTAAAAGTTTAGGGTTAAGTTTAAGGGCTAGGGTTAGGGGTTAGTGTTAGGGTTAAGGGGTCTTGTTAGGTTTAGGGTTACAGTTAAGTGTTATGGTTAGTGTTAGGGGTTACGGTTAGGCTTAGGGTTCATGGTTAGTGTAACATTTAGGGGTTAGGGCTAGGGTTAAATGATAGTGTTAGAGTTAAGGCTTAGGCTTTGGGTAAAGGTTTAGGGATAGGTTTACGGGTTAGGGTTAGTGTCAGGGTTAAATGTTAGGGTGAGAGTTAACAGTTATGGTTAGGGTTATTGGTTAGGGGTTGTGTTTATGCTTAGGGCACGTGCCTTGTCTGCACTAGGCGGAGAGGTTAGGGGGCTAGCATATTCGCCGGGAAATCACTCTATCGTATGCTGGGTATTGGCCCCTGGACACAGTGGCAGGGCCTCCTTTCACACATGGCATGGGAGGATTATAGGCTTTCTAAACTCTGAGAAAGAAAAAGTCTGAGAATTAGATTTAGGGTTAGGATTATGGTTAGAATTAGGGATGAAGTTTAGTGTTAAGGTGATGCCTTAGGGTTAGGGGTTAGGTTTAGGGTCAGAGTTAAAGGTCAGTGTTAGGTTTAACAGTTACAGTTAGGTTTAGCGTTAAGGTTTAGTGTTAGGGTTCAGTTTAGGGGATAGGTTTTGGTACAGGTTAAGGTTTAAGTGTTAAGTTTAGAGTTAAAGATTACAATTAGGGTTAGGTTTAAAGGTAAGTGTGAGGATTAACGGTTAGGGTTAAGCATGAGGGTTAGGGATTAGGTTTAGTGTTAAGGGTTTATGTTAGTTTAGGGTTAGAGTTAAGTGTTATGGTTAGGGTTAGGGGTTAGGGTTAGATATAGGGTGCATGGTTAGGGTTACGTTTAGGGGTTAGGGTTACGGGTTAGGTTTAGGGTGAGTGTTTGGTGTTAGTGTTGGGCATTAGGATAAGGGCTTAGGTTTAGGGTTAGCGTTTAGGTTTAGTGTTAGGGCTTAGATTTAGCGGTTAGTTTAAGGGCACAGGACCTGTTTAATCTATGGTGAGAAGGGTGCAGAATTGGTCCCCTTGACACCACACCATCGTACCTGGGCCTTGGGCCCAGACCTACATGCAGGACTCAGGCGGAGCCTCTTCTCACTCATGGCATGGCTCTATTGTAGGCTTGGTGAACTCTGAAAATGGAGGAAGTGTGAGAATTAGGGTTATGGTTATGGTTAATTGTTTGGGGTTAGGGGTTAGGGTTCGAGTGTGGTTCAGGGTTTAGAAATTAGGAGTTAGTGTTAGTGTTAGGGTTAGGGGTTAGGGGTTAGTGTTGGTTTAGGGGCTAGGGTTAGATTCAGAGTTAGGGTTAGTGTTAGGGTTAGGGTTAGGGATTATGGTTAAGGTTAGGAATTAGGGTTAGGGTTAGGCTTAAGGGATAGGATTAGGGTAAAGGGTTAAGGCTTAGGGTTAGCATTAGGGATTAGGGTTAGGGTTAAATGTTAGGGTTTTGGTCTGATTTAAGGGTTAGGGTGAGCGTTAACAGTTAGGGTTAAGGTTAATTGTTAGGATTGGGGGTTAGGCTTAAGGATTCGTATTAGGGTTAGGGTATAAGGGTGAGACTTATGTCTTATGGTTAGGGACAGGGCTTTTGGTTAGGGATAAGGGTTAGGAGTTAGGGTTACTTTTAGGCATAGGGTAGGATTAGGGGTGAGGGTTAGGGTTAGGGTTAGTGTTAGGGTTGTTGGTAGTGTTAAGGTTAGGGTTAGCAGTTTAGAATTAGGGTTAGGGAGATTGAAGATGGCGGAATGGTGGTGACCTCCTGGATTCGTGCTCCCGGAGTGGAAGGCATGGGTCTCGGACTGCCACAACGCTAGAGGTTCACTCCCCCACAAGAACGGCGGTGTGAACCCACGGAGAATCAGCGTGGGACAGAGAGAGAGCGAGAAAGGTCTGAGGTGATCGGGAAATACATCGCGAAAAACTAGAGAGTGCGGAGGGTCATCAGAGAAGGGAGCGCGGGACGGTTGTACGCACCCCACCAGAGAGTGGGGTGGGTTCAGCCCCACAGGAAAGCATCTTGTTCCCCCTCTGACCTCCACACCCACTCAATTGGGGATTTGCCCAAAGTCGGCGCAGAATTGCCGCGGGAGACGTGAGCTCTGCAGAGGAGACATTGGCGGGAGGCATTTGGGACCCTAGAACGCTGTGCGCTGTGCGCGGCTGAGGCGCCTAGCAACTGTCTCCTATACGCGGGCGGCGGGGCTGCCTCCCTCCCGGCAGGAGCAGACGCCGATCTGTCTCGTTTGGGCGGGGCTGGGTTCTCCCGGTCTCGGCTCCTCTGGCCTCTGCCGGTCGCTGAGCGTTCAACCCCAGTGACAGTGCTGCAGACGGGCGGTCGCCATTGTTGGGTTTTGCACCCTAAACCCGGTGAAGTGATTGGGTACCGGGCGGCTCCCTTCCCTAGTCCACGGACCGACTAGGAGCTAAGCCTTTGTGTGATCACTGAGTGGTTCCCCAGTCACGAGAGAGTTGAGCGTGGACCTTGCGGACATTGGGGCGGGGAGGACCATCGCCCACGGGAACTGCAGCAGCTGGGGCGCTGGGCGAACGAGGGCGCCGCTCCCCTCCCCCTATCCACTGTCTTTCTCGCAGAGAGAGAGACGGAAACCACCTCGGGAGAGGAAGAGGAGCAGCCCCCCCAGCGGAGGTAGCAAAACCCTGAACAACACGCGAAGGGCTCCCCCTAGCGACAGAGGAGGCAGCTTACCTGGCGCTCACGGCCTGCCCCTTTCCAGACTAAAGCTGAAAGAAGGAATCTTAAGGATTCATCCAGATGGGAAGGGCTCAGCGAAAGAACTCTGGAAGTATAAAGAATCAAGCTGAAACTTCACCCTCAAAGAGGATTACTAGTTCACCACCAATTAACACAAACCAGATTCCAAATAGCAACATGTCACAGGAAGAATTTCAAACATGGATCATAAACACGCTGACCAGCATGCAAGTAAAAATGGATAATCAACATAAAGAAACCACAAAAAAGATCCAGGACTTGGAAGAAAAATTCACCAAAGAAATTGAAATTCTGAAGAAAAATCAAACTGAACTCCTGGAAATGAAGAATTTATTCAAGGAGCTACAAAACACAGTGGAAAGTCTCAAGAGCAGGGTAGATCAAACAGAAGAAAGAATCTCAGAGATCGAAGACAACACGTTCCAATTAAACAAGTCAGTTACAGAGCTGAAGCAAACAAACATGAGAATTAACCACAGTCTACAAGAAATGTGGGATTATGTGAAGAAGCCTAACGTCAGAGTAATCGGCATTCCTGAGGGTGAAGAAGACAATAAGCAAGGGTTGAATAAACTATTTGAAGATATAATTGAGGAAAATTTCCCAGGCCTAGCCAAATCTCTAGATATACAGGTTCAAGAAGCTCAAAGAACCCCTGGGAGATTCATACCAAATAGGAAGACACCACGTCATGTAGTCATTAGACTGACCAAAATATCCACTAAAGAGGCCCTTCTTCGAGCTGTAAGAAGAAAGAATCAAGTAACATACAAAGGAAAGACCATCCGAATCACGCCAGATTTCTCAACTGAAACCTTACAAGCAAGAAGAGATTGGGGCCCCATTCTCACTCTTCTGAAACAGAATAATGCCCAGCCTAGAATCCTGTATCCAGCTAAGCTCAGTTTTATATATGAAGGTGAAATTAAGACATTCTCAGATAAACAAAAACTTAGGGAATTCACCAAGACAAGACCAGCTCTCCAAGAAGTACTCAAAACAGAGTTACACATGGTCCAGCACAAGAAGGACCCTCGAATGTAACACTAATCAAGAGATAAATATAAAAACCCAATTATCATAATGGCTCAAGAGAGAAAACAGATCAATGAAATTCAACCCAACTTGAGGAAAAGCAATCTGTCTCACCTATCAGTTCTCTCATTAAATGTGAATGGATTGAATTCCCCACTCAAGAGACATAGACTGGCCCAATGGATAAAAAAATATAAGCCAAGTATCTGCTGTCTTCAGGAAACTCATCTAACCTGCAAGGATGCATTTAGGCTGAAGATAAAAGGATGGAAATCAATATTCCAAGCAAATGGAACCCAAAAGAAAGCTGGCGTGGCGGTTCTAATCTCCGATAACATAGTTTTTAAATCAACAAAAGTAAAGAAAGACAAAGATGGTTACTATATACTGGTGAAGGGTACAATTCAACAAGAAGACATAACTATACTTAATATATATGCACCCAACCTAGGTGCACCCAGATTCATAAAGCAAACCCTACTTGATCTCAACCAAATGATAGATAACAACACGTTAGTAGCCGGAGATTTTAACACGCCACTGACAGTTCAAGACAGATCTTCCAAACAAAAAATAAACAAAGAAATAGTGGACTTAAATACAACTCTCGATCAAATGGGCCTGACTGATATCTACAGGACATTCTACCCAAAAACCACTGAATATACTTTCTTCTCATCAGCTCATGGGACATTCTCCAAGATTGACCATATCTTAGGTCATAAAGCATGCCTTAAAAAATTTAAAAATATAGAAATTATACCATGCATCTTCTCAGATCACAGTGGAATAAAAGTAACAATGAACCCTAACAGAAATCCTCACTTCTACTCAAAGTCATGGAAGCTAAATAACCTTCTCCTGAACAATCATTTTATAAATGAAGAAATCAAGTCGGAAATCAAAAGATTTTTTGAATTAAATGACAAAGGAGATACAACCTATCAAAATCTGTGGGACACAGCTAAAGCAGTCCTGAGAGGAAAATTTATTTCCATAAATGCTTATACCAAAAAGACAGAAAACTTACAATTAGACAATCTAATGAATAGACTCAAAGTGCTGGAGAAGGAAGAACAGACCGATCCCAAACCCAGCAGAAGGAGAGAAATTATTAAGATTAAATCAGAACTAAATGAAAAGGACAACAATCAAACCATAAGGGAGATTAATAAAACCAAAAGTTGGTTCTTTGAAAAAATAAACAAAATTGACACACCTCTGGCTAGACTAACCAAGAACAGAAAAGAAAAATCTCTTATAACCTCCATCAGGAACACAAAAGGAGTAATCACGACTGATGCCACAGAGATACAGGATACCATATATGAATTCTACAAAAATCTTTATGCACACAAATTAGAAAATCTGGAGGAAATGGACAAATTCCTAGAAACACACAGCCTTCCCAGGCTCAACCAGGAAGAAGTAGAATTCCTAAATAGACCGATATCTAGATCTGAAATCGAAACAGCAATAAAAAACCTTCCCAAAAAGAAAAGCCCTGGACCAGATGGGTTCACACCTGAATTCTACCATACCTACAAAGAAGAACTGGTGCCCATCCTACATAAACTATTCTCCAATATAGAGAAGGATGGGATTCTCCCCAACACTTTTTACCAAGCCAACATAACCCTAATACCAAAACCAGGAAAAGATGCAACTAAAACAGAGAACTATAGACCAATTTCTCTTATGAATATAGATGCAAAAATTCTCAATAAAATTCTAGCAAATCGAATCCAAGTGCTTATCAAAAAAATAATCCATCACGACCAAGTGGGCTTCATCCCAGAGATGCAGGGATGGTTTAACATACGCAAATCTATAAATGTAATTCATCACATAAATAGAAGCAAAAATAAAGACCATATGATACTATCAATAGATGCAGAAAAAGCATTCGACAAAATTCAACACCCTTTTATGATAAGAACACTCAAAAAAATAGGCATAGACGGGGCCTATCTAAAAATGATACAAGCCATATATGACAAACCCACAGCCAACATCATACTGAATGGGGAAAAACTGAAAGCATTCCCACTTCGAACTGGAACCAGACAAGGCTGCCCACTGTCCCCATTACTTTTCAACATAGTATTGGAAGTCCTTGCAAGAGCTATCAGGCAAGAAAGCAGAATCAAGGGAGTCCAAATAGGGACAGAAGAGATCAAACTCTCACTCTTTGCTGATGATATGATGTTATATCTAGAAAACCCCAAGATTTCAACCAAGAGACTCCTGGAATTGATTAATGAATTCAGCAAAGTCTCAGGATACAAAATCAATACACACAAATCAGAGGCATTCATATACGCCAATAACAGTCAAACGGAGAACCAAATTAAGGACTCAATACCCTTCAAAATAGCAACAAAGAAAATAAAATATCTAGGAATATATCTAACTAAGGAAGTAAAGGACCTCTATAGGGAGAACTATGAAACTCTGAGGAAGGAAATCGCAGAACATGTAAATAGGTGGAAAACCATACCATGCTCATGGATCGGTAGAATCAACATTGTTAAAATGTCTATACTGCCCAAAGTTATCTACAGATTCAATGCAATCCCTATTAAACTACCAACATCTTTTTTCACAGACATAGAAAAAATAATTTTACGCTTTGTATGGAATCAGAGAAGACCCCGTTTAGCAAAAGCAATATTAAACAACAAAAACAAAATGGGAGGTATTAATTTGCCAGACTTCAAACTTTACTACAAGGCTGTGGTTCTAAAAACAGCCTGGTACTGGCACAAGTGCCGAGACACAGACCAGTGGAACAGAACAGAAAATCCAAATATAAAACCATCCTCATATAGCCATCTAATCTTTGACAAAGCAGAAAAAAACATACTCTGGGGAAAAGATTCCTTATTTAATAAATGGTGCTGGGAAAACTGGATATCCATATGTAGAAGACTAAAACAGGACACACAGCTCTCACCCCTCACAAAAATCAAATCACGGTGGTTAACAGACTTAAACCTTAGGTCAGAAACTATTAGAATTCTAGAAGAAAATGTAGGTAAGACTCTTACAGACATTGGCCTAGGCAAAGAATTTATGAGGAAGACCCCTAAGGCAATCACAGCAGCAACAAAAATAAATAAATGGGACCTGATCAAATTAAAAAGCTTCTGCACAGCCAAAGAAACAGTCACAAGAGTAAATAGACAACCTACAGAATGGGAAAAAATTTTCGCATACTACACATCAGATAAAGGACTGATAACAAGAATCTATTTAGAACTCAGGAAAATTAGTAAGAAAAAATCGAACAACCCTATCAAAAAGTGGGCAAAGGACATGAATAGAAATTTTTCAAAAGAAGATATAAAAATGGCTAACAAACATATGAAAAAGTGTTCAACATCTCTAATCATCAGGGAAATGCAAATCAAAACCACAATGAGATATCACTTAACTCCAGTGAGAACGGCCTTTATCAAAAAGTCCCAAAACTATACATGTTGGCGTGGGTGTGGAGAGACAGGTACTCTCATACACTGCTGGTGGGACTGTAAACTAGTGCAGCCCCTGTGGAAAGCAATGTGGAGATACCTTAAACAGATTCAAGTAGACCTACCATTCGATCCAGCAATCCCATTACTGGGCATCTACCCAGAAGAACAAAAGTCATTCTATAAAAAAGACACCTGCACCCGAATGTTTATAGCAGCACAATTCACAATCGCAAAAATGTGGAAACAACCCAAATGCCCATCGATTCATGAATGGATTAGCAAAATGTGGTATATGTATACCATGGAATATTACTCAGCTATTAGAAATGATGGCGATATGGCATCTCTTTGGTTCTCCTGGAGTGAGCTGGAACCCATTCTATTAAGTGAAGTATCCCAAGAATGGAAAAACAAACACCACATGTACTCACCAGCAAACTGGTTTCCCTGAGAGCACATTTGGGATTCACACCAATAGGGTATTGGACAGAGGTCAGGGCTGGGTGGAAGGGATGGGTGTATACCTACTTGATGAGTGCGATGCGCACTGCCTGGGGAATGGACACGTTTGAAGTTCTCTCGGGGGGGGGGGGATGGGGTGGGGGGAGGGGAGGAGTGCACACCTACATGATGAGAGTGATGTGCACTGTCTAGGAAATGGACACAACTAAAGCTCAGACTCGGGGGGATGGGGAGGCATGGGCAATGTATATAGCCTGATCTTTTGTACCCCCTTGATGAGCTGAAAAACAAACAAAATAAAAAGAAAAAAAAAAAAAAAAAAAAAAAAGAATTAGGGTTAGGGATTAGGTTTTATGGTTATGGCTAAGATTTAGGGTTAGAATTATGGGATAGGCGTTGTTCTCAGTGTAAGTGTTATGCATTAACTTTAGGAGATGCGGTTAAAGTTAGGGTTACAGTGTGGTCTACATGATAAGGTGAGCAGTAGGATCAGGGTTAGGTGTTACGTTCAAGGTTAGGGTTATATGTTAGGCGTACTTTTTATGCTTAGGGCACGGGCCCTGTCTGCACTAGGCGGGAGGATTAGGGGTCTAGGATTGTGGCCGAGAACTTTCTCTATCGTACACTGGGTATGGGTCCCTGGGTTTCATGCAGGACACAGTGGCAGAGCCTCTTTTCACGCATGGCATGGGAGGATTGTAGGCTTTCTAAACTCTGAGAAAGCAAGAAGTCTGAGAATTAGATTTAGGGATAGGATTATGGTTAGTGTTAAGGATAAAGTTTAGCATTAGGGTGAGGGCTTAGGGTTAGGGGTTAGAGTTACGGTCAGGGTTAAAGGTTAGTGTTAGGTTTAATGGTTACAGTTAGCTTTAGGGTCAAGTGTTAGGGTTAAGGTTAAGGTTAGGGGTTAGGTTTTGGTACAGGGTAAGGGTTAACTGTTAGGTTTAGGGTTAAAGATTACGATTAGGGTTAGGTTTAAGGGTTAGTGTGAGAGTTAACGGTTAGGGTTAAGGTTAAGTGTTAGGGTTAGTGGTTAAGTTTAGGTTTAAGTGTTCGTGTTAGGTTTAGGGTTAGAGTTAAGTGTTATGGTTAGGGTTTGGGGTTAGGGTTAGGTTTAGGGTTCATCGTTAGGGTTACGTTTAGGCATTAGGGTTAAGGGTAAGGATTAGGGTAAGGGTTTAATGTTAGTGTTGGGCGTTAGGGTCAGGGCTTAAGTTTAGGGTTAAGGGTTAGTGTTAGAGTTAGCGTTAGGGCTTAGATTTAGAGGTTATTTTAAGGGCACAGGACCTGTGTAATCTATGGTGAGAAGTGTGCAGAATGGGTCATCGCCACACCACACCATCGTACCCTAGGCCTTGGGCCCAGACCTACATGCAGGTCTCAGGCAGAGCCTCTTCTCACGCATGGCATGGTTTTATTGTAGGCTTGGCTAACTCTGAGAATGGAGGAAGTGTGAGAATTATGGTTATGATTAGGGTTAGGTGTTTGGGGTTAGGGGTTAGTGTTCGCGTGAGGGTTAGGTGTTAGGGATTAGGGGTTAGGGTTAATGTTAGCATTAGGGGTTAACGGTTAGGGTTGGGTTAGGGACTAGAGATAGATTTAGGGTTGGGGTTAGGGTTAGGGTTAGGGGTTAGGGTTAGGGTTAAGGGATAGGATTAGGGTTAAGGGTTAAGGCTTAGGGTTAGCATTAAGGGATAGGGTTAGGGTTAAGGGTTAGGGTTATGGTCCGAGTTAAGGGTTAGGGTGAGGGTTAACAGTTAGGGTTAGGGTTATAAGTTAGGGATAGTGTTAGGTTTAAGGTCTAGGGTTAGGGTTAGAGGTAGCTTTACTGCTAAGATTAGGTCTCGGCATTAAGGTAAGGGTTAGTGTTAGGGTTAAGGGTTAGGGTTAGGTTTAATTGTTAGGATTAGGATCAGAATTAAGGGTTAGGCTTAGGGTTAGGGGATAGGGTTAGGGTTTAGGGTAAACTTTTAAGGTTATGTTTAGGGATAAGGTTAGGGTTAGCGTTTAAGGTTAGGGTTAGTATTAGGGTTGTTTGTAGGGTTAAGGTAATGTTTAGTGGTTAGAATTAGGGTTAGGGATTAGGGGTTACTGTTATGGCTAGGAGTTAGGGTTAGAATTAAGTGATAGGGGTTGTTCTTAGCATAAGTGTTATGCATTAATGTTAGGATAAGTGGTTAAAGTTAGGTTTACGGTGAGGTTTATGTGTTAAGGTGAGCAATAGGATCAGGGTTAGAATTATGAGTGAGGGGTAGGGTTTTGCTTAGGGTATGGGCCCTGTCTGCCCTAGGAGTGGGATTGAGGGGGATGCGATTGTCACCAGAAACCCACTCTATCGTATGCAGGGTATGGGCCCATGGGTTTCTTGTAGGACACTCTGGCAGAGCCTGATTTCACGCATGGTAAAGGAGGTTTGTAAGCTTTCAAATCTCTAAGAAAGTAAGAAGTCTGAGAATTAGATTTAAGGTTAGGATTATCGTTATGGTTAGGGATGAAGTTTAATCTTAGGGTGAGGGCTTCGGGTAAGGGGATACGGTTAGTTTTAGGGTTAAAAGTTACTGTTAGGTTTAACAGTTACAGTTAGACTTAGGGTTTAGGTTTAGGGTTAGGGTTAAGCTTAGGGGTTATGGTTTGGTACAGGGTTAGGGTTAAGTGTTAGGGTTAGGGTTAAAGATCATGACAAGGGTTAGAGTTAAGGGTTAGTTTGAGTGTTAACAGTAGGGTTAAGGATAACTTTTAGGGTTAGGGGTTAGGATTAGTGTTAGGGCTGAGATTTAGCGGTTAGTTTAAGGGCACAGGACCTGTTTAATCTATGGTGAGAGTGGTGCACAGGGTCGCTGCGACACAACACCACCGTACGCTGGGCCTTGGGCCAAGACCTACATACAGGACTCAGGTGGAGCCTCTTCTCACGCATGACATGGCTGTATTGTAGGCTTGGTTAACTCTGAGAATGGAAGAAGTGTCAGAAATCGGGTTAGGGCTGGCTGTAGGTGTTTTTCACCCCTAACCCTAACACTAACCCCCTAATCCTAACCCTAACACTAACCCCAAGGTTAAATCTAACCTTAACCCCTACGACAACCCTAACCCTAACCCTAACCCCTCTCACTGTAGAATAAACAGGTCCTGTGCCCTTAAACTAACCACTAAATCTAAGCCCTAACATCAACCCTAACCTCTGACCCTAAACCTAAGCCCTGAGCCTAAAGCCCAACACTAACTCTAAACTCTTACCCTAAAGCTAATCCCTAACCCTAATGCTAACCTCTAAACGTAACCCTAACTGTGAACCCTAAACCTAACCCTAACCTCGAGCGCTAACCATAGCACTTAACTCTAACCCTAAACCTAACATGAACCCTTAATCCTAACACTAACCCTAACCCTAACTCTTAACTTTAACCCTGACTGTTAACCCTCACACTAACCTTTAAACCTAACCTTAATCGTAATCTTTAACCCTAAACCTAATATTTAACCCTAATCCTGTACCAAACCCTAAACCCTAACCTTAAACCTAACCATAAACCTTAACCCTGAACCTAACTGTAACGGTTAAAACTAAGAGTAACCTGTAACGCTACCCGTAACCCCTAACTCTAAGCCTTCACCCTAATACTAACCTTGATCCTTAACCCGAACCCTAACCCTAAATCTAATTCTCAGTCTTCTTGCTTTCTTAGAGTTTAGAAAGCCTACAATCCTCCCATGCCATGCGTGAAAGGAGGCTCTTCCACTGTGTCCTGAATGAACCGCTGGGGCCCATAACCAGAGTACGATAGAGTGGGTTCCTGGTGACAATCCCAGCCCCCTAACCACCCCCCCCCCCGCCTAATGCAGACAAGGCCCGTGCCCTAAGCATAAACTCTACACCTCACCCAAAACTCTAACCCTGAAAATAACATTTAACCCTGATTCTATTGCTCACCTTAGAATGTAAACCTCACCGTAACCTGAACTTTAACCTCTTATCCTAACGTTAATGCATAACACTTACCCTGAGATTAACCCCTATCCCATAATTCTAACCCTATCTCCTAGTCATAACTGTGACAACTAATCCCTAACCCTAATTCTAAACCACTAACACTAACTGTTACCCTACGTAGTTACTGTTACGGTAACCTACTGTTACCCTAACACTGAACCTAACCCTTACTCCTAACGCCAAAGCTATGGCTAAAAATAATGCTAACCCTTGACCCTTTACCCTAACTCCTAACCCTAACCCTAATCCTAACCACTAAACCCAACCTTAGCTCTTAACCCTAACCCTAAACCTTACCCTGATGCCTAGACCTAACACTAACACTAAACTAACACCTAACCCTAATCATAACCCCTAAAGCTAACCCTAACCCTGAACCCTAAACCTAACTCTAACACTTAATACTAACTATATCCCTAACCCCTAACCCCAACCCTAACCCTAACCGTTAACCCTCACCCTAACCCTTAAACCGGACCCTAACACTAAATCTTAACCCTAAAGCTACGCCCAACCCTTAACCATAATCCTATCCCTTAACCCTAAACCTAACCCCTAACCCTAAACCTAACACTAACCCCAATCCTAATTCTAACCATAGCCCTTAATACATCACTACGCCTAACCCCTACCCCTAACCCTAACCCCTAATGCTAACCCTAACACTGAACCCTAAATCTAACCCTATCCCTAACCCTTAAACATAACTCTATCCCTAACCAATAATCCTAAGCCTAATCTTTAACCCTCACCCTAGAGCTTAACTCAAACCGTAACCCTAAGCCTAAACCCCAACCCTAACACTTAACACAAACCCTAAGCCTAAACACTTAACGCCAATCCTATCCTTTAACCCTAACACTAACCCTGATGCCTAATCCTAACCCTAACACTAACCCCAACCATAAATCTAACCCTAGCCCCTAACGCAAAACTAACCCCTAACCCTAACACTAACCCTAAATCCTAGTCCCTAACCACTAAACCTCACTTGAACCCTAACCCCTAACACCAAACCCTTAACCCTAACCATAACCCTATTTCTCACACTACTTCCATTCTCAGAGTTAACCAAGCCTAAAATACAACCATGCAATGCGTGAGTGGAGTTTCCGCATGAGTCCTGCAAGTAGGTCTGGGCCAAAGGCCCAGGATCCGATGGTGTGGTGTCGCATGGAAACATTCTGCACCCTTCTCACCATAGATTACACAGGTCCTGTACCCTTAAACTAACCGCCAAATCAAAGCCCAAACACTGACCCTAAACCCTAACCCTACCTAAGCCCTGACCCTAATGCCCAACACTAACACTAAACGCTTACCCTAAACCTAACCCCTAAATGTAACCTTAACCATGAACCCTAAACCTAACCCAAACCCCTAACCCTAACCATAACACTTAACTCTAACCCTAAACCTAACATGAACACTTAACCCTAACCCTAACCCATAAACCTAACACTTAACCTTAACCCTAACCGTTAACCCTCACACTAAACCTTAACCCTAACCCTAATCCTAATCTTTAAGCCTAAACCTAGCACTTAACCCTTACCCTGTACCAAAACCTAACCCCTAATCTTAACCCTAAGCTTAAACCTTAAAGCTTAACCCTAAACCTAACTGTAACTGTTAAAACTAACACTAACCTTTAACCCTGACCCTAACTGAAACCCCTAACCCTAAGCCCTCACCATAACAGTAACCTATATTGCTAACCCTAACCCTAATCCTAGCCCTAAATTTAATTCTCAGACTTCTTGCTTTCTCAGAGTTTACAAAGCCTACAATCCTCCCATGCCATGTGTAGAAGGAGGCTTGGCCACGGTGTCCGGCATGAAACCAAGGGGCCCATACCCAGTGTATGATAGAGTGGCTTCCGGCATCTATCCCAGCCCTCTAAGCCCCCTCCTAGAGCAGAGAGGGCTCGTGATATAAGCATAAACACTACCCCTCACCCATAACCCTAACCCTGAACATCACAGCTCACCCTGATACTATTGCTCACCTTAACACATCAACCTCACCATAACTCTAACTTGAACCTGTTATCCTAACGTTAATGCATAAGACTTACCCTAAGAACAACCCCTATCCCTTAATTCTAACCCTAACTCCTAGCCACAATTGTAACACCTAATCCCTAAGGCTAATTCAAAACTGCTAAACATTACCTTATCCCTACAAACTAACCCTAACCCTAACCGCTAACCCTAACCGTACACCTAAAAATAACCGTAACACTTGACACTTAACCCTAACCCTTAACCCTGATCCTAATCCTAACAATTAAACCTAACCCTAACTCTTAAGCCTAACACTAACACGTACCCTAATGCCTAGACCTAACCCTAAGAGTAAACGTAACCCCTAACCCTAACCCTAATCCCTAATGCTAACCCTAACACTGAACCCTAATCCTAAGCCTTAAACCTAACTCTATCCTTAACCCATAACCCTAGCCCTAACCGTTAACCCCACACTAACCCTTAACTCGAACTGTAACCCTAACCCTTAAAACTAAACCTAACACTTAATGCTAACCCTAAGCCTTAACGCTTAACCCTTATCCTATCCCTTAACCCTAACCCTAACCCATAACGCTAACCCTAACCCCACTCTAAATCTAACCCTAGCCCCTAACCCAACCCTAACCCCTAAGCCCTAACCCTAGCACTAAACCCAACACCTACTCCCTAACCCCTAATCCTCACTCGAAGCTTAAGCCCTAACCCTAAGCCCTCTCCCTGACTAATCTTCATCCCTAACCCTAACCATAATCCTAACCCTAAATCTAATTCTCAGACTTCTTGCTATCTCAGAGTTTTAAAAGCCTACAATTCTCCAAAGCCATGCGTGAAAGCTGGCTCTGCCACAGTGCCCTGCATGAAACCCAGGAGCCCATACTCTGTGTACAATAGAGTGGGTTCCCGGGGACAATCACAGCCCCCTAACTCCCCCTGCTAGTGCTGACAGGGCCCATGCCCTAAGCAAAAACCCTGCACCTCACCCATAACCCTAACCCTGAACATAACACCTAACCCTGATGTTATTGTTCACCTTAACACGTAAACCTCACTCTAACCCTAACTTTAACCCCTATCCTAATGTTATTGCATAACACTTACCCTAAGAACAAACCCTATCCCTTAATTCTAAGCCTAACTCCTAGCATAACCGTAACACCTAATCCCTAAACTTAATTCTAAACTGCTAAACATTACCTTCACCCTACAAACAACCCTAACACTAACCCTAACTCTAACCGCTAACCCTAACCCTAACCATTACCCTGATCATAATCCTAACAATTAAACCTAACCCTAATTCTTAACCCTAACACGAACCTTTACCATAATGCCTAGACCTAACCCTAACTGTAACCCTAACCCCTAACCCTAACCCTAACCGCTAATGCTAACCCTAACCCCGAACCCTAAACCTAAACCTAACCCTATCCCTTAAACCTATTACTATCCCTAAACCATTACCCTAATCGCAACTGTTAACCCTCACTCTCACCCTTAACTTGGACCGAAACCCTAACCCTTAACCCTAACCTTAACCCTTACTGCTAATCTTAAGCCTTCACCCTTTACCTTAATCCTATCTTGTAAGCCTAACCCTAACGCTGACCCCTAACCCACCTGAACATTAACCCTAAACCTAAATCTAACGCTAGCCCCTTACAAAAACCTAACACCTAACCCCTGACACACTAATCCTAACTTCTAATTCCTAACCACTAAACTTCACTCAAACCCAAACCTCTAACTCCAAACACATAACCCTAATCATAACCCTAATTCTCACACTTCCTTCGTTCTCAGAGTTGACCAAGCCTACAATAGAGCCATGCCACGAGTGAGAAGAGGCTCTGCCTGAGTCCTGCATGTAGGTCTGGGCCCAAGGCCCAAGTACGATGGTGTGGTGTTGAGGCGACCCAGTCTGCACCCTTCCCACCATAGATTAAACAGAGCATGTGCCCTTAAACTAACCACTAAATCTAAGCCCTAACACTAAACCTAAATCCTAACCCTAAACCTCGGCCCTTACCCTAACGCCCAACAGTAACACTAAACACTCGCCCTAAACTTAACCCGTAACCCAAACCCCTAAATGTAACCCTAACCATGAACCCTAAACCTAACACTAACCTCTAGCCATAACCATAACACTTAACTCTAAACCTAAATGTTACACGAAGCCTTATTCCTAACCCTAAGCCCAACCCTAACCCTTAATCTTGAACCTTGCCATTAACCCTCACACTAACCCTTAACCCTAACCCTAATCCTAATCTTTAACCATAAAGCTAACACTGAAGCCTAACCCTGTGCCAAACGATAAAACCAAACCTTAACCCTAACCCTGAAACTTAACCATAAACCTAACTGTAACTGTGAAAAATAACACAAACCTTTAACCCTAACCCCTAACCCTAAGAGCCCACCCTAACACTAATCTTCCTCGCTAAACATTACCATAATCCTACCCCTAAATCTAATTGTCAGACTTCTTGCTTTCTCAGAGTTTAGAAAGCCTAAAATCCTCCCATGCCATGAGTAAAAGGGGGCTCTACCACTGTGTCCTGCATGAAACCCAGGAGCCCATATCCAGCGTACGATAGAGTGGGTTCCCGGGGACAATCCCATCCCCCTAACCCCAGCCCCCCGCCCAGTGCAGACAGGGCCTGTACGCTAAGTATAAACACTACCCCTAACAGATAACCTTCACCCTGAATATAACACCTGACCCTGATCCTATTGCTCACCTTAAAACATAAACCTCCCCGTAACCCTAACTTATCCCCTTATCTTAACCTTAATGCATAACACCCTGAGAAGAAGCCCCATCCCATAATTCTAATCCTAATCCCCAGCCATAACCATAAGACCTCATCCCTAATTCTAAAATGCCAACCCTAAACTTCACCCTACAAACAACCCTAACCCTAACCCTAACCTCTAACCCTAAGCCCTCACCCTATCACTAATCTTCATCCCTAAACCGTACCGTAATCCTAACCCTAAATCTAATTCTCAGACTTGCTTTCTCAGAGTTTTGAAAGCCTACAATCCTACTAAGCCATGCATGAAAGCCCGCTCTGCCACAGTGTCCTGCATGAAAGCCAGAGGCCCATACACTGCGTACGATAGAGTGGGCTCCCAGCGACCATCACAGACCCCTAACTTCGCCTCCTAGTGCATACAGGGCCCGTGCCCTAAGCATAAACCCTACCCCTCACCCATAACCCTAACCCAGAACATAACACCTAACCCTGATCCTACTGCTCACCTTAACACGTAAACCTCACCCTAACCCTAATTTTAACCCCATATCGTAACGTTACTGCATGACACCCTGAGAACAAGCCCTATACTGTAATTCTAACCCTAACTCCTAACCATAACCATAACACCTAATCTCTAATTCTGAAACACCAACCCTAACCTTAACCCTACCAACAACACTAACACTAACCCTAAACCCTTACCCTAACCCTACGCCTAAAAATAACCATAACCGTTGATCCTTAGTCATAACCCCTAACCTTAACCCTAACCCTTAACCCTAACCCCAATCCTAACCATTAAACATAACCCCAACTCTTAACCCTAACTCTAACCATTACCTTAATGCCTAGAGTTCTAACCCTAACACTGACCTACAGTTAGAAGTAACACAAACCCATAATGCTAACCTTAAACCTGAACAATAAACCTAATCCTTAACCATAACACCCTAACCCTAACCCTAACCCTTAACCCTGACCCTAACCCTAAACCTTAACCCTAACCCTGAACCCTAACCCTAAGCCCACACTTAACCCTAACCCTATCCATTAACCCTAACCGCTAACGATAACACTAACCCCAACCCTAAACCTACCCCTGGCCCCCTAACCCAGAATTAACACCGAACCCGTAACACTAACTCTACCCCTAACCACTAGCACCTAACCCTGACTCGAAACCTAACCCCTAACTCGAAACCCCTAACCCGAACCCTAACCTTAATTCTCACACTACTTCCATTCCCGAGTGAAGCAAGCCTACAATACAGCCATGCCATGTGTGAGATGAGGCTCCGCCTGAGTCCTGCATGTAGGTCTTGTCCCAGGGCCCAGGGAATGATGTTGTGCTTTCGTGGTGACTCCGACCACACCCCTCTCACCGTAGATTAACCAGGTCCTGTGCCCTTAAACTGACCGCTAAATCTAAGCCCTACCACCAACCCTAACCCCTGACCTTGAACCTAAGCCCCGAGCCTAAAGCCCAACACTAACTCTAAACCCTTACCCTAAACCTAATCCCTAACCCTAATGCTAACCCCTAAACGTAACCCTAGCCGTGACCAGTAAACCTAACCCTAACCTCTAACACAAACCCTAACACATAACTCTAACCCTAAAACTAACCCTAACCCTTAACCCTAAACCTAAACCCTAACCCTAACCCTTAACCTTAATCTTAACCGTTAACTCTCATGCTAACCTTTAATGCTAACTCTAATCCTAATCTTCAAACCTAAACCTAACACAACCCTAACCCTGTACCAAAACCTAACCCCTCATCTTAACCCTATCCGCAAACCTCAACCCCAAAACGAACTGTAACCGTTAAAACTAACAGTAACCTTAAACCGTAACCCTAATCTGTAACCCTATCCCCTCACCATAACACTACACTTCATCCTGAACCCTAACCATAATCCTAACCCTAAATCTAATTCTCAGACTTCTTGCTTTCTTAGAGTTTAGAAAGCCTGCAATCCTCCCATGCCATGTGTGAAAGGAGGCTCTACCACTGTGTCCTGCATGAAATCCACGGGCCCATACCCAGAGTCCGATACAGTGGGTTCCCGGGTACAATCCCAGCCCCCTAACCTCCCCCCAGCCTAATGCCAACAGGGCCCGTGCACTAAGCATAAATGATACCTTTAACAGATAACCCTAACCCTGAACATGGCACCTAACCCTGTTCCTATTTCTCCCCTTAACACGTAAACCTCACCGTGAGCCTAACTTTAACCTCTTAACGTAATGTTAATGCATAACCCATTCCCTGAGAACATCCCCTATCCCATAATTCTAACCCTATCTCCTAGTCATAACTGTAACACCTAATCCCTAACCCTAATTCTCCACCGCTATGCCTAACCGTAACGCTGCCTACAACCCTAACACTGACAGGAACCCTTAGTTCTAACCCCAACGCTATGCCTAACAAAAGCCCTAACCCTTCACCCTTCACCCTAACCCCTGAGCATTACCCTAACCTTTAACCGTAATCCTAATCCTAACCATTAAACCTAACCCTAGCTCTTAAAGCTAACCCTAAATCTTACCCTCACGACCAGACCTAACCCTGACACTAACCTAACACCTAACCCTAACCATAACCCCTAAAGCTAACCCTAACCCTGAACCCTAAACCTAACCCTAACACTGAACCTTCACTATATCCCTAACCCCTAAGCCTAATCCTAACTGTTAACCCTCACCCTAACACTTAAACTGGACCATAACACTAAACATTAACCCTAACACTAAACTTTAACCCTAACCATAAGCCCAACACTTAACCCTAATCCTATCCCCTAACCCTAAGCCCTAACCCTAAACCTAACCCTAACCCCAACCCTCACCCTTAATCTTGACCCTTACCATTAACCCTCACACTAACCCTAATCCTAATCTTTAACCATAAAGCTAACACTGAAGCCTAACCCTGTGCCAAACGCTAAACCCAAACCTTAACCCTAACCCTGAAACTTAACCATAAACCTAACTGTAACTGTTACACCTAACACTAACCTCTAACCCTAACCCCTAACCCTAAGACCCCACCTTAACACTAACCCTAACCCTAAACATTATCATAATCCTACCCCTAAATCTAATTCTCGGACTTCTTGCTTTCTTAGAGTTTAGAAAGCCTAAAATCCTCCCATGCCATGAGTAAAAGGGGGCTCTGCAGCTGTCTCTTGCATGAAACCAGGAGCCCATACCTAGCGTATGATAGAGTGGGTTCCCGGGGACAACCCCATCCCCCTAACCCCAGCCCCCCGCCCAGTGCAGACA
>NC_090983.1:105207500-105215000 GCF_041146395.1 Eulemur rufifrons | reverse complement strand
CCTAATTCTAACCATACCCCTTCATAAAACACTAAGTCCTAACCGCTAACCCTAACACTAACCAAAAACCCTAATCACTAATCCCTAACCCTAATGCTTAACCTTTACCCTAGCCGTTAACCCTGACCCTAAATCTTAACACTGACCCTAACCTGAACCCTTAACTCTAACCCTAACCCTTAACCCTACAGTAAGGAAGACCCTTAATGCTAATGGGATCCCTTATCCCTAACCCTAACACTACAGCTAAAAATAACCCTAACCTTGGATCCTTAAACCTAACCCCTAACACTTACTTTAACCCCAAACCCTAACCCTAATCCTAAGCATTAAACCTAACCCTATCTCTTAACCCTAACGCTAGCCCTTACCCTAACGCCTAGATCTAACCCTAAATCTACCCTACCGCCTAATCCTAACCTTAAGCCCTAATGCTAACTCTAACCCTGAACCATAAACCTACCCGTAACTCTTAACACTAACCCTATCCGTGAACCTTAACCCTGACCCTAACCATTACCGGCACCCAAGCATTGAACCGTGACCCTACCACTAATCCTTAAAGATAACCCTAACACTAAACCCTCACCCTAAGCCCAACACTTAACACTAATCCTATCCCTTAACCTTAAACCTAACCTAACCCTAACCCTAACCCTAACCCCTAACCGTAACCCTAACCCTAACCCCTAACCGTAACCCTAACCCCTACCCCAACCCCAACCCTAAACCCTAACCCTAACCCTAACCCCTAACCCTAACCCTAACCCGAACCCCAACCCCAACCCTAACCCAACCCTAACCCTAACCATAACCCTAACCCCTAACCCTAACCCCTAACCCCTACCCCTACCCCTAACCCCTAACCATAACCCTACCCCTACCCCTAACCCTAACTCTAACCCCTACCCCTACCCCTAACCCCTAACCCTACCCCTAACCCTACCCGTAACCCTAACCCCTAACCCTAACCCCTAACCCTAACCCTAACCCCTAACCCTAACCCCTTACCCTAACCCTAACCCCTAACCCTAAACCTAACCCCGACCCCAACCCCAAACCTAACCCTAACCCTAACCCCTAACCCGTAACCCTGACCCTGACACTGACCCTGAGCCTAACCCCTAACCCTAACCCTAACCCTAACCCCTAACCCTAACCCTAACCCTACCCCTACCCCTACCCCTACCATAACCCTAACCCTAACCCAACGCTAAACCTAACCCTAACCCAACCCTAACCCTAACCCTAACCCGAACCCGAACCCTAACCCTAACCCAAACCCCTAACCCTAACCCTAAACCCCAACCCTAACCCCTGACCCTAACCCTAACCTCAACCCTAACCCTAACCCCCTAACCCTAACCCTAACGCCTAACCCTAACCCGTAACCCTAACCCCTAACCCCTGACCCTGACCCTGACCCTGACCCTAACCCTAACCCCTATCCCTAACCCTAACCCTAACTCTAACCCTGAACCCTAAACCTACCCGTAACCCTTAACACTAACCCTATCCGTGAACCTTAACCCGGACCCTAACCATTACCCGCACCCAAGCATTTAACCCTGACCCTAACCCTAATCCTTAATGCTAACCCTAACACTAAACCCTAACCCTAAGCCCAACACTTATCCCTAATCCTATCCCTTAACCCTAACCCTAACCCTAACCCTAATGCTACCCCCTAAACGTAATCCTAACCGTGACCAGTAAACCTAACCCTAACCTCTAACACAAACCATAGCACATAACTCTAACCCTAAAACTAACCCTAACCCTAACCCTAACCCTAAACCCTAAGTCTTAACCTTAACCCTAAGCGTTAACTCTCCCGCTAACCTTTAATCCTAACCCTAATCCTAATCTTCAACCCTAAACCTAACACTTAACCCTAACCCTGTACCAAACCCTAACCCCTCATCTTAACCCTAACCATAAACCTCAACCCTAAAACAAAGTGTAACCGTTAAACCTAAGACTAACCTTTAAACCTAACCCTAATCCCTAACCCTAAGCCCTCACCCTAACACTAAACTTCATCCTTAACCCTTACCATAATCCTACCCCTAAATCTAATTCTCAGACTTCTTGCTTTCTTAGAGTTTAGAAAGCCTGCCATCCTCCCATGCCATGCGTGAAAGGAGGCTCTACCACTGTGTCCTGCATGAAACCCACGGGCCCATACCCAGAGTATGATAGAGTGGGTTCCCGGCTACAATCCCAGCCCCCTAAACTACTCCCGCCCGCCTAATGCAGACAGGGCCCGTGCGCTAAGCATAAACAATACCTTTAACAGATAAGCCTAACCCTGAACATAACACCCAACCCTGTTCCTATTTCTCCCCTTAACACGTAAACCTCACCGTGCGCCTAACTTTAACCTCTTATCCTAACGTTAATGCATAACCCATTTCCTGAGAACAACCCCTATCCCATAATTCTAACCCTATCTCCTAGTCATCACTGTGACACCTAATCCCTAACCCTAATTCTAAACCGCTAAGCTTAACCGTAACCCTACCTACAACTCTGACACTGACAGTAACCCTTACTTCTAACCCCAACGTTATGCCTAACAAAAACCCTAACCCTTGACCCTAACCCTTCACCCTAACCCCTAAGCCTTACCCTAACCCTTAACCCTAATCCTAATCCTAACCATTAAACCTAACCCTAGCTCTTAAAGCTAACCCTAAACCTTACCCTCAGGTCTAGACCTAACCCTGACACTAACCTAACACCTATCACTAACCAGAACCCCTAAAGCTAACCCTGAACCCTATCCCTAACCCTAGCAGTAAACTTTAACCCTAAACCTAAGCCCAACCCGTAACCCTAATCCTATTCTTTTACCCTAAAACTAACCCCTAAACCTAACCCCTATACCTCACCCTAACTCTAACCCCAATCCTAATTCTAACCATACCCCTTCATAAAACACTAACTCCTAACCGCTAACCCTAACACTAACCAAAAACCCTAATCACTAATCCCTAACCCTAACGCTTAACCTTTACCCTAACCGTTAACCCTCACCCTAAATCTTAACACTGACCCTAACCTTAACCTTTAACTCTAAGCCTAACCCTTAACCGTACAGTAAGGAAGACCCTTAATGCTAATGGGATCCCTTATCCCTAACCCTAACACTACAGCTAAAAATAACCCTAACCTTTGATCCTTAAACCTAACCCCTAACACTTACTTTAACCCCAAACCCTAACCCTAATCCTAAGCATTAAACCTAACCCTATCTCTTAATCCTAACGCTAGCCCTTACCCTAACGCCTAGATCTAACCCTAAATCTAACCTACCGCCTAATCCTAACCTTAAGCCCTAATGCTAACTCTAACCCTGAACCCTAAACCTACCCGTAACCCTTAACACTAACCGTATTTGTGAACCTTAACCCTGACCCTAACCATTACCCGCACCCAAGCATTTAACCCTGACCCTAACCCTAATTCTTAATGCTAACCCTAACACTAAACCCTAACCCTAAGCCCAACACTTATCCCTAATGCTATCCCTTAACCCTAACCCTAACCCTAATGCTACCCCCTAAACGTAACCCTAACCGTGACCACTAAACCTAACCCTAACCTCTAACACAAACCATAGCACATAACTCTAACCCTAAAACTAACCCTAACCCTAACTCTAACCCTAAACCCTAACGCTTAACCTTAACCCTAAACGTTAACTCTCACGCTAACCTTTAATCCTAACCCTAATCCTAATCTTCAACCCTAAACCTAACACTTAACCCTAACCCTGTACCAAACCCTAACCCCTCATCTTAACCCTAACCGTAAACCTCAACCCGAAACCAAAGTGTAACCGTTAAACCTAAGAGTAACCTTTAACCCTAACCCTAATCCCTAATCCTAAGCCCTCACCCTAACACTAAACTTCATCCTTAACCCTAACCAGAATCCTAACGCTAAATCTAATTCTCAGACTTCTTGCTTTCTTAGAGTTTAGAAAGCCTCCAATCCTCCCATGCCATGCGTGAAAGGAGGCTCTACCACTGTGTCCTGCATGAAACCCACGGGCCCATACCCAGAGTATGATAGAGTGGGTTCCCGGGTACAATCCCAGCCCCCTAAACTCCCCCCGCCCGCCTAATGCAGACAGGGCCCGTGCGCTAAGCATAAACAATACCTTTAACAGATAACCCTAACCCTGAACATAACACCCAACCCTGTTCCTATTTCTCCCCTTAACACGTAAACCACACCGTGCGCCTAACTTTAACCTCTTATCCTAACGTTAATCCATAACCCATTTCCTGAGAACAACCCCTATCACATAATTCTAACCGTATATCCTAGTCATCACTGTGACACCTAATCCCTAACCCTAATTCTAAACCGTTAACGCTAACCCTAACCCTACCTACAACTCTGACACTGACAGTAACCCTTACTTCTAACCCCAACGCTATGCCTAACAAAAACCCTAACCCTTGACCCTAACCCTTCACCCTAACCCCTAAGCCTTACCCTAACCCTTAACCCTAATCCTAATCCTAACCATTAAACCTAACCCTAGCTCTTAAAGCTAACCCTAAACCTTACCCTCACGACTAGACCTAACCCTGACACTAACCTAACACCTAACCCTAACCAGAACCCCTAAAGCTAACCCTGAACCCTATCCCTAACCCTAGCAGTAAACTTTAACCCTAAACCTAAGCCCAACCCGTAACCCTAATCCTATCCTTTTACCCTAAAACTAACCCCTAAACCTAACCCCTATACCTCACCCTAACTCTAACCCCAATCCTAATTCTAACCATACCCCTTCATAAAACACTAACTCCTAACCGCTAACCCTAACACTAACCAAAAACCCTAATCACTAATCCCTAACCCTAATGCTTAACCTTTACCCTAACCGTTAACCCTCACCCTAAATCTTAACACTGACCCTAACCTTCACCTTTAACTCTAAGCCTAACACTTAACCCTACAGTAAGGAAGACCCTTAATGCTAATGGGAACCCTTATCCCTAACCCTAACACTACAGCTAAAAATAACCCTAACCTTGGATCCTTAAACCTAACCCCTAACACTTACTTTAACCCCAAACCCTAACCCTAATCCTAAGCATTAAACCTAACCCTATCTCTTAACCCTAACGCTAGCCCTTACCCTAAGGCCTAGATCTAACCCTAAATCTAACCTACCGCCTAATCCTAACCTTAAGCCCTAATGCTAACTTTAACCCTGAACCCTAAACCTACCCGTAACCCTTAACACTAACCCTATCCGTGAACCTTAACCCTGACCCTAACCATTACCCGCACCCAAGCATTTAACCCTGACCCTAACCCTAATCCTTAATGCTAACCCTAACACTCAACCCTAACCCTAAGCCCAACACTTATCCCTAATCCTATCCCTTAACCCTAACCCTAACCCTAATGCTACCCCCTAAACGTAACCCTAACCGTGACCAGTAAACCTAACCCTAACCTCTAACACAAACCATAGCACATAACTCTAACCCTAAAACTAAACCTAACTCTAACCCTAAACCCTAACTCTTAACCTTAACACTAAGCGTTAACTCTCACGCTATCCTTTAATCCTAACCCTAATCCTAATCTTCAACCCTAAACCTAACACTTAACCCTAACCCTGTACCAAACCCTAACCCCTCATCTTAACCCTAACCGTAAACCTCAACCCTAAACCAAAGTGTAACCGTTAAACCTAAGAGTAACCTTTAACCCTAACCCTAATCCCTAACCCTAAGCCCTCACCCTAACACTAAACTTCATCCTTAACCCCTACCATAATCCTACCCCTAAATCTAATTCTCAGACTTCTTGCTTTCTTAGAGTTTAGAAAGCCTGCAATCCTCCCATGCCATGCGTGAAAGGAGGCTCTACCACTGTGTCCTGCATGAAACCCACGGGCCCATACCCAGAGTATGATAGAGTGGGTTCCCGGGTACAATCCCAGCCCCCTAAACTCCCCCCGCCCGCCTAATGCAGACAGGGCCCGTGCGCTAAGCATAAACAATACCTTTAACAGATAAGCCTAACCCTGAACATAACACCCAACCCTGTTCCTATTTCTCCCCTTAACACGTAAACCTCACCGTGCGCCTAACTTTAACCTCTTATCCTAACGTTAATGCATAACCCATTTCCTGAGAACAACCCCTATCCCATAATTCTAACCCTATCTCCTAGTCATCACTGTGACACCTAATCCCTAACCCTAATTCTAAACCGCTAACCCTAACCGTAACCCTACCTACAACCCTAACACTGACAGTAACCCTTACTTCTAACCCCAACGCTATGCCTAACAAAAACCCTAACCCTTGACCCTAACCCTTCACCCTCACCTCTAAGCCTTACCCTAACCCTTAACCCTAATCCTAATCCTAACCATTAAACCTAACCCTAGCTCTTAAAGCTAACCCTAAACCTTACCCTCACGACTAGACGTAATCCTGACACTAACCTAACACCTAACCCTAACCAGAAACCCTAAAGCTAACCCTGAACCCTATCCCTAACCCTAGCAGTAAACTTTAACCCTATACCTAAGCCCAACCAGGAACCCTAATCCTATCCTTTTACCCTAAAACTAACCCCTAAACCTAACCCCAATACCTCACCCAAACTCTAACCCCAACCCTAATTCTAACCATACCCCTTCATAAAACACTAACTCCTAACCGCTAACCCTAACACTAACCAAAAACCCTAATCACTAATCCCTAACCCTAACGCTTAACCTTTACCCTAACCGTTAACCCTCACCCTAAATCGTAACACAGACCCTACCTTTAACCTTTAACTCTAAGCCTAACCCTTAATCCTACAGTAAGGAAGAACCTTAATGCTAATGGGATGCCTTATCCCTAACCCTAACACTACAGTTTAAAATAACCCTAACCTTTGATCCTTAAACGTAACCCCTTACACTTACTTTAACCCCAAACCCTAACCCTAATCCTAAGCATTAAACCTAACCCTATCTCTTAAACCTAACACTAGCCCTTACCCTAACGCCTAGATCTAACCCTAAATCTAACCTACTGCCTAATCCTAACCTTAAGCCCTAATGCTAACTCTAACCCTAAACCTACCCGTAACCCTTAACACTAACCCTATCCGTGAACCTTAACCCTGACCCTAACCATTACCCGCACCCAAGCATTTAACCCAGACCCTAACCCTAATCCTTAATGCTAACCCTAAGACTAAACGCTAACCCTAAGCCGAACACTTAACCCTAATCCTATCCCTTAACCCTAACCCTAACCCTAATGCTAACCCCTAAACGTAACCCTAACCGTGACCAGTAAACCTAACCCTAACCTCTAACACAAACCATAGCACATAACTCTAACCCTAAAACGAAACTTAACACTAACCCTAACCCTAAACCCTAACTCTTAACCTTAACCCTAAGCGTTAACTCTCACGCTAACCTTTAATCCTAACCCTAATCCGAATCTTCAACCCTAA
>NC_090983.1:105200000-105205000 GCF_041146395.1 Eulemur rufifrons | reverse complement strand
TAACAGATAACCCTAACCCTGAACATAACACCCAACCCTGTACCTATTTCTCCCCTTAACATGTAAACCTCACCGTGCGCCTAACTTTAACCTCTTATCCTAACGTTAATGCATAACCCATTTCCTGAGAACAACCCCTATCCCATAATTCTAAACCTATCTCCTAGTCATCACTGTGACACCTAATCCCTAGCCCTAATTATAAACCGCTAACCCTAACCGTAACCCTACCTACAACCCTAACACTGACAGTAACCCTTACTTCTAACCCCAACGCTATGCCTAACAAAAACCCTAACCCTTGACCCTAACCCTTCACCCTAACCCCTAAGCCTTACCCTAACCCTTAACCCTAATCCTAATCCTAACCATTAAACCTAACCCTAGCTCTTAAAGATAACCCTAAACCTTACCCTCACGACTAGACCTAACCCTGACACTAACCTAACACCTAACCCTAACCAGAACCCCTAAAGCTAACCCTCAACCCTATCGCTAACCCTAGCAGTAAACTTTAACCCTAAACCTAAGCCCAACCCGTAACCCTAATCCTATCCTTTTACCCTAAAACTAACCCCTAAACCTAACCCCTATACCTCACCCTAACTCTAACCCCAATCCTAATTCTAACCATACCCCTTCCTAAAACACTAACTCCTAACCGCTAACCCTAACACTATCCAAAAACCCTAATCACTAATCCCTAACCCTAACGCTTAACCTTTACCCTAACCGTTAACCCTCACCCTAAATCTTAACACTGACCCTAACCTTAACCTTTCACTCTAAGCCTAACCCTTAACCCTACAGTAAGGAAGACCCTTAATGCTAATGGGATCCCTTATCCCTAACCCTAACACTACAGCTAAAAATAACCCTAACCTTTGATCCTTAAACCTAACCCCTAAAACTTACGTTAACCCCAAACCCTAACCCTAATTCTAAGCATTAAACCTAACCCTATCTCTTAACCCTAACGCTAGCCCTTACCCTAACGCCTAGATCTAACCCTAAATCTAACCTACCGCGTAATCCTAGCCTTAAGCCCTAATGCTAACTCTAACCCTGAACCCTAAACCTACCCGTAACCATTAACACTAACCCTATCCTTGAACCTTAACCCTGACCCTAACCATTACCCGCACCCAAGCATTTAACCCTGACCCTAACCCTAATCCTTAATGCTAACCCTAACACTAAACCCTAACCCTAAGCCCAACACTTATCCCTAATCCTATCCCTTAACCCTAACCCTGACCCTAATGCTACCCCCTAAACGTAACCCTAACCTTGACCAGTAAACCTAACCCTAACCTCTAACACAAACCATAGCACATAACTCTAACCCTAAAACTAACCCTAAACCTAACCCTAACCCTAAACCCTAACTCTTAACCTGAACCCTAAGCGTTACCTCTCACGCTAACCTTTAATCCTAACCCTAATCCTAATCTTCAACCCTAAACCTAACACTTAACCCTAACCCTGTACCAAACCCTAACCCCTCATCTTAACCCTAACCGTAAACCTCAACCCTAAACCAAAGTGTAACCGTTAAACCTAAGAGTAACCTTTAACTCTAACCCTAATCCCTAACCCTAAGCCCTCACCCTAACACTAAACTTCATCCTTAACCCTAACCAGAATCCTAACCCTAAATCTAATTCTCAGACTTCTTGCTTTCTTAGAATTTAGAAAGCCTGCACTCCTCCAATGCATGCGTGAAAGGAGGCTCTACCACTGTGTCCTGCACGAAACCCACGGGCTCATACCCAGAGTATTATAGAGTGGGTTCCCGGGTACAATCCCAGCCCCCTAAACTCCCCCCGCCCGCCCAATGCAGACAGGGCCCGTGCCCTAAGCATAAACAATACCTTTAACAGATAACCCTAACCCTGAACATAACACCCAACCCTGTTCCTATTTCTCCCCTTAACAGGTAAACCTCACCGTGCGCCTAACTTTAACCACTTATCCTAACGTTAATGCATAACCCATTTCCTGAGAACAACCCCTATCCCATAATTCTAACCCTATCTCCTAGTCATCACTGTGACACCTAATCCCTAACCTTAATTCTAAACTGCTAACCCTAACCGTAACCCTACCTACAACCCTAACACTGACAGTAACCCTTACTTCTAACCCCAACGCTATGCCTAACAAAAACCCTAACCCTTGACCCTAACCCTTCACCCTAACCCCTAAGCCTTACCTTAACTCTTAACCCTAATCCTAATCCTAACCATTAAACCTAACCCTAGCTCTTAAAGCTAACCCTAAACCTTACCCTCACGACTAGACCTAACCCTGACACTAACCTAACACCTAACCCTAACCAGAACCCCTAAAGCTAACCCTGAACCCTATCCCTAACCCTAGCAGTAAACTTTAACCCTAAACCTAAGCCCAACCCGTAACCCTAATCCTATCCTTTTACCCTAAAACTAACCCCTAAACCTAACCCCTATACCTCACCCTAACTCTAACCCCAATCCTAATTCTAACCATACCCCTCCATAAAACACTAACTCCTAACCGCTAACCCTAACACTAACCAAAAACCCTAATCACTAATCCCTAACCCTAACGCTTATCCTTTACCCTAACCGTTAACCCTCACCCTACATCTTAACACTGACCCTAACCTTAACCTTTAACTCTAAGCCTAACCCTTAACCCTACAGGAAGGAAGACCCTTAATGCTAATGGGATCCCTTATCCCTAACCCTAACACTACAGCTAAAAATAACCCTAACCTTTGATCCTTAAACCTAACCCCTAACACTTACTTTAACCCCAAACCCTAACCCTAATCCTAAGCATTAAACCTAAACCTATCTCTTAACCCTAACGCTAGCCCTAACCCTAACGCCTAGATCTAACCCTAAATCTAACCTACCGCGTATTCCTAGCCTAAAGCCCTAATGCTAACTCTAACCCTGAACCCTAAACCTACCCGTAACCCTTAACACTAACCCTATCCTTGAACCTTAACCCTGACCCTAATCATTAACCGCACCCAAGCATTTAACCCTGACCCTAACCCTAATCCTTAATGCTAACCCTAACACTAAACCCTAACCCTAAGCCCAACACTTATCCCTAATCCTATCCCTTAACCCTAACCCTGACCCTAATGCTACCCCCTAAACCTAACCCTAACCGTGACCAGTAAACCTAACCCTAACCTCTAACACAAACCATAGCACATAACTCTAACCCTAAAACTAACCCTAAACCTAACCCTAACCCTAAACCCTAACTCTTAACCTGAACACTAAGCGTTATCTCTCACGCTAACCTTTAATCCTAACCCTAATCCTAATCTTCAACCCTAAACCTAACACTTAACCCTAACCCTGTACCAAACCCTAACCCCTCATCTTAACCCTAACCGTAAACCTCAACCCTAAACCAAAGTGTAACCGTTAAACCTAAGAGTAACCTTTAACCCTAACCCTAATCCCTAACCCTAAGCCCTCACCCTAACACTAAACTTCATCCTTAACCCTAACCAGAATCCTAACCCTAAATCTAATTCTCAGACTTCTTGCTTTCTTAGAATTTAGAAAGCCTGCACTCCTCCCATGCCATGCGTGAAAGGAGGCTCTACCACTGTGTCCTGCACGAAACCCACGGGCTCATACCCAGAGTAGGATAGAGTGGGTTCCCGGGTACAATCCCAGCCCCCTAAACTCCCCCCGCCCGCCCAATGCAGACAGGGCTCGTGCCCTAAGCATAAACAATACCTTTAACAGATAACCCTAACCCTGAACTTAACACCCAACCCTGTTCCTATTTCTCCCCTTAACACGTAAACCTCACCGTGCGCCTAACTTTAACCTCTTATCCTAACGTTAATGCATAACCCATTTCCTGAGAACAACCCCTATCCCATAATTCTAACCCTATCTCCTAGTCATCACTGTGACACCTAATCCCTAACCCTAATTCTAAACCGCTAACCCTAACCCTAACCCTACCTACAACCCTAACACTGACAGTAACCCTTACTTCTAACCCCAACGCTATGCCTAACAAAAACCCTAACCCTTGACCCTAACCCTTCACCCTAACCCCTAAGCCTTACCCTAACCCTTAACCCTAATCCTAATCCTAACCATTAAACTTAACCCTAGCTCTTAAAGCTAACCCTAAACCTTACCCTCACGACTACACCTAACCCTGACACTAACCTAACACCTAACCCTAACCAGAATCCCTAAACCTAACCCTGAACCCTATCGCTAACCCTAGCAGTAAACTTTAACCTTAAACCTAAGCCCAACCCATAACCCTAATCCTATCCTTTTACCCTAAAACTAACCCCTAAACCTAACCCCTATACCTCACCCTAACTCTAACCCCAATCCTAATTCTAACCATACCCTTCCATAAAACACTAACTCCTAACCGCTAACCCTAACACTAACCAAAAACCCTAATCACTAATCCCTAACCCTAACGCTTATCCTTTACCCTAACCGTTAACCCTCACCCTACATCTTAACACTGACCCTAACCTTAACCTTTAACTCTAAGCCTAACCCTTAACCCTACAGTAAGGAAGTCCCTTAATGCTAATGGGATCCCTTATCCCTAACCCTAGCACTACAGCTAAAAATAACCCTAACCTTGGATCCTTAAACCTAACCCCTAACACTTACTTTAACCCCAAACCCTAACCCTAATCCTAAGCATTAAACCTAACCCTATCTCTTAACCCTAACGCTAGCCCTTACCCTAACGCCTAGATCTAACCCTAAATCTAACATACCGCCTAATCCTAACCTTAAGCCTTAATGGTAACTCTAACCCTGAACCCTAAACCTACCCATAACCCTTAACACTAACCCTATCCGTGAACTTTAACCCTGACCCTAACTATTACACGCACCCAAGCATTTAACCCTTACCCTAACCCTAATCCTTAATGATAACCCTAACACTAAACCCTCAACCTAAGCCCAACACTTAACCCTTATACTATCCCTTAA
>NC_090983.1:105127500-105192500 GCF_041146395.1 Eulemur rufifrons | reverse complement strand
CAAAGTCTAACCGTTAAACCTAAGAGTAACCTTTAACCCTAACCCTAATCCCTCACCCTAAGCCCTCACCCTAACACTAAACTTCATCCTTAACCCTAACCATAATCCTAACCCTAAATCTAATTCTCAGACTTCTTGCTTTCTTAGAGTTTAGAAAGCCTGCAATCCTCCCATGCCATGCGTGAAAGGAGGCTCTACCACTGCGTCCTGCATGAAACCCACGGGCTCATACACAGAGTATGATAGAGTGGGTTCCCGGGTACAATCCCAGCCCCCGAAACTCCCCCCGCCCGTCCGATGCAGACAGGGCCCGTGCGCTAAGCATAAACAATACCTTTAACAGATAACCCTAACCCTGAACGTAACACCCAACCCTGTTCCTATTTCTCCCCTTAACACGTAAACCTCACCGTGCGCCTAACTTTAACCTCTTATCCTAACGTTAATGCATAACCCATTTCCTGACAACAACCCCTATCCCATAATTCTAACCCTATCTCCTAGTCATCACTGTGACGCCTAATCCCTAACCCTAATTCTAAACCGCTAACCCTAACCGTAACCCTACCTACAACCCTAACACTGACAGTAACCCTTACTTCTAACCCCAACGCTATGCCTAACAAAAACCCTAACCCTTGACCCTAACCCTTCACCCTAACCCCTAAGCCTTACCCTAACCCTTAACCCTAATCCTAATCCTAAACATTAAACCTAACCCTAGCTCTTAAAGCTAACCCTACACCTTACCCTCACGACTAGACCTAACCCTGACACTAACCTAACACCTAACCCTAACTAGAACCCCTAAAGCTAACCCTGAATCCTATCCCTAACCCTAGCAGTAAACTTTAACCCTAAACCTAACCCCACCCGTAACCCTAATCCTATCCTTTTACCCTAAAACTAACCCCTAAACCTAACCCCTATACCTCACCCTAACTCTAACCCCAATCCTAATTCTAACCATACCCCTTCATAAAACACTAACTCCTAACCGCTAACCCTAACACTAACCAAAAACCCTAATCACTAATCCCTAACCCTAACGCTTAACCTTTACCCTAACCATTAACCCTCACCCTTAATCTTAACACTGACCCTAACCTTAACCTTTAACTCTAAGCCTAACCCTTAACCGTACAGAAAGGAAGACCCTTAATGCTAATGGGATCCCTTATCCCTAACCCTAACACTACAGCTAAAAATAACCCTAACCTTTGATCCTTAAACCTAACCCCTAACACTTACTTTAAACCCAAACCCTAACCCTAATCCTAAGCATTAAACCTAACCCTATCTCTTAACTCTAACGCTAGCCCTTACCCTAAGGCCTAGATCTAACCCTAAATCTAACCTACCGCCTAATCCTAACCTTAAGCCCTAATGCTAACACTAACCCTGAACCCTAAACCTACCCATAACCCTTAACACTAACCCTATCCGTGAACCTTAACCCTGACCCTAACCATTACCCGCACCCAAGCATTTAACCCTGACCCTAACCCTAATCCTTAATGCTAACCCTAACACTAAACCCTAACCCTAAGCCCAACACTTATCCCTAATCCTATCCCTTAATCCTAACCCTAACCCTAATGCTACCCCCTAAATGTAACCTTAACCGTGACCAGTAAACCTAACCCTAACCTCTAACACAAACCATAGCACATAACTCTAACCCTAAAACTTACCCTGACCCTAACCCTAAACCCTAACTCTTAACCTTAACACTAAGCGTTAACTCTCACGCTAACCTTTAATCCTAACCCTAATCCTAATCTTCAACCCTAAACCTAACACTTAACCCTAACCCTGTACCAAACCCTAACCCCTAATCTTAACCCTAACGGTAAACCTCAACCCTAAACCAAAGTGTAACCGTTAAACCTAAGAGTAACCTTTAACCCTAACCCTAATCCCTAACCCTAAGCCCTCACCCTAACACTAAACTTCATCCTTAACCCTAACCAGAATCCTAACCCTAAATCTAATTCTCAGACTTCTTGCTTTCTTAGAGTTTAGAAAGCCTGCAATCCTCCCATGCCATGCGTGAAAGGAGGCTCTACCACTGCGTCCTGCATGAAACCCACGGGCCCATACCCAGAGTATGATAGAGTGGGTTCCCGGGTACAATCCCTGCCCCCTAAACTCCCCCCGCCCGCCTAATGCAGACAGGGCCCGTGCGCTAAGCATAAGCAAAACCTTTAACAGATAACCCTAACCCTGAACGTAACACCCAACCCTGTTCCTATATCTCCCCTTAACACGTAAACCTCACCGTGCGTCTAACTTTAACCTCTTATCCTAACGTTAATGCTTAACCCATTTCCCGAGAACAACCCCTATCCCATAATTCTAACCCTATCTCCTAGTCATCACTGTGACACCTAATCCCTAACCCTAATTCTAAACCGCTAACCCTAACCGTAACCCTACCTACAACCCTAACACTGACAGTAACCCTTACTTCTAACCCCAACGCTATGCCTAACAAAAACCCTAACCCTTGACCCTAACCCTTGACCCTAACCCCTAAGCCTTACCCTAACCCTTAACCCTAATCCTAATCCTAACTATTAAACCTAACCCTAGCTCTTAAAGCTAACCCTAAACCTTACCCTCACGACTAGACCTAACCCTGACACTAACCTAACACCTAACCCTAACCAGAACCCCTAAAGCTAACCCTGAACCCTATCCCTAACCCTAGCAGTAAACTTTAACCCTAAACCTAAGCCCAACCCGTAACCCTAATCCTATCCTTTTACCCTAAAACTAACCCCTAAACCTAACCCCTATACCTCACCCTAACTCTAACCCCAATCCTAATTCTAACCATACCCCTTCATAAAACACTAACTCTTAACCGCTAACACTAACACTAACCAAAAACCCTAATCACTAATCCCTAACCCTAACGCTTAACCTTTACCCTAACCGTTAACACTCACCCTAAATCTTAACACTGACCCTAACCTTCACCTTTAACTCTAAGCCTAACCCTTAACCCTACAGTAAGGAAGACCCTTAATGCTAATGGGATCCCTTATCCCTAACCCTAACACTACAGCTAAAAATAACCCTAACCTTTGATCCTTAAACCTAACCCCTAACACTTACTTTAACCCCAAACCCTAACCCTCATCCTAAGCATTAAACCTAAACCTATCTCGTAACCCTAACGCTAACCCTTACCCTAAGGCCTAGATCTAACCCTAAGTCTAACCTACCGCCTAATCCTAACCTTAAGCCCTAATGCTAACTCTAACCATGAACCCTAAACCTACCCATAACCCTTAACACTAACCCTATCCGTGAACCTTAACCCTGACCCTAACCATTACCCCACCCAAGCATTTAACCCTGACCCTAACCCTAATCCTTAATGCTAACCCTAACACTAAACCCTAACCCTAAGCCCAACACTTATCCCTAATCCTATCCCTTGACCCTAATCCTAACCCTAATGCTACCCCCTAAACGTAACCCTAACCGTGACCAGTGAACCTAACCCTAACCTCTAACACAAACCATAGCACATAACTCTAACCCTAAAACTAACCCTAACCGTAACCCTAACCCTAAACCCTATCTCTTAACCTTAACCCTAAGCGTTAACTCTCACGCTAACCTTTAATCCTAACCCTAATCCTAATCTTCAACCCTAAACCTAACACTTAACGCTAACCCTGTACCAAACCCTAACCCCTCATCTTAACCCTAACCGTAAACCTCAACCCTAAACCAAAGTGTAACCGTTAAACCTAAGAGTAACCTTTAACCCTAACCCTAATCCCTAACCCTAAGCCCTCACCCTAACACTAAACTTCATCCTTAACCCTAACCAGAATCCTAACCCTAAATCTAATTCTCAGACTTCTTGCTTTCTTAGAGTTTAGAAAGCCTGCAATCCTCCCATGCCATGCGTGAAAGGAGGCTCTACCACTGTGTCCTGCATGAAACCCACGGGCCCATACCCAGAGTATGATAGAGTGGGTTCCCGGGTACAATCCCAGCCCCCTAAACTCCCCCCGCCCGCCTAATGCAGACAGGGCCCGTGCGCTAAGCATAAACAATACCTTTAACAGATAACCCTAACCCTGAACGTAACACCCAACCCTGTTCCTATTTCTCCTCTTAACACGTAAACCTCACCGTGCGCCTAACTTTAACCTCTTATCCTAACGTTAATGCATAACCCATTTCCTGAGAACAACCCCTATCCCATAATTCTAACCCTATCTCCAAGTGATCACTGTGACACCTAATCCCTAACCCTAATTCTAAACCGCTAACCCTAACCGTAACCCTACCTACAACCCTCACACTGACATTAACCCTTACTTCTAACCCCAACGCTATGCCTAACAAAAACCCTAACCCTTCACCCTAACCCCTAAGCCTTACCCTAACTCTTAACCCTAATCCTAATCCTAACCATTAAACCTAACCCTAGCTCTTAAAGCTAACCCTAAACCTTACCCTCACGACTAGACCTAACCCTGACACTAACCTAACACCTAACCCTAAACAGAACCCGTAAAGCTAACCCTGAACCCTATCCCTAACCCCAGCAGTAAACTTTAACCCTAACCAAAGCCCAACCCGTAACCCTAATCCTATCATTTTACCCTAAAACTAACCCCTAAACCTAACCCCTATACCTCACCCTAACTCTAACGCCAATCCTAATTCTAACCATACCCCTTCATAAAACACTAACTCCTAACCGCTAACCCTAACACTAACGAAAAACCCTAATCACTAATCCCTAACCCTAACGCTTAACCTTTACCCTAACCGTTAACCCTCACCCTAAATCTTAACACTGACCCTAACCTTAACCTTTAACTCTAAGCCTAACCCTTAACCCTACAGGAAGGAAGACCCTTAATGCTAATGGGATCCCTTATCCCTAACCCTAACACTACAGCTAAAAATAACCCTAACCTTGGATCCTTAAACCTAACCCCTAACACTTACTTTAACCCCAAACCCTAATCCTAATCCTAAGCATTATACCTAAACCTCTCTCTTAACCCTAACGCTAGCCCTTACCCTAACGCCTAGATCTAACCCTAAATCTAACCTACCGCCTAATCCTAACCTTAAGCCCTAATGCTAACTCCAACCCTGAACCCTAAACCTACCCGTAACCCTTAACACTAACCCTATCCGTGAACCTTAACCCTGACCCTAACCATTACCCGCACCCAAGCATTTAACCCTGACCCTAACCCTAATCTTTAATGCTAACCCTAACACTAAACCCTAACCCTAAGCCCAACACTTATCCCTAATCCTATCCCTTAACCCTAACCCTAACCTAATGCTACCCCCTAAACGTAACCCTAACCGTGACCAGTAAACCTAACCCTAACCTCTAACACAAACCATAGCACATAACTCTAACCCTAAAACTAACCCTAACCCTAACCCTAAACCCTAACTCTTAACCTTAACCCTAAGCGTTAACTCTCACGCTAACCTTTAATCCTAACCCTAATCCTAATCTTCAACCCTAAACCTAACACTTAACCCCAACCCAGTACCAAACCCTAACCCCTCATCTTAACCCTAACCGTAAACCTCAACCCTAAACCAAAGTCTAACCGTTAAACCTAAGAGTAACCTTTAACCCTAACCCTAATCCCTAACCCTTAGCCCTCACCCTAACACTAAACTTCATCCTTAACCCTAACCAGAATCCTAACCCTAAATCTAATTCTCAGACTTCTTGCTTTCTTAGAGTTTAGAAAGCCTGCAATCCTCCCATGCCATGCGTGAAAGGAGGCTCTACCACTGTGTCCTGCATGAAACCCACGGGCCCATACCCAGAGTATGATAGAGTGGGTTCCCGGGTACAATCCCTGCCCCCTAAACTCCCCCCGCCCGCCTAATGCAGACAGGGCCCGTGCGCTAAGCATAAACAATACCTTTAACAGATAACCCTAACCCTGAACGTAACACCCAACCCTGTTCCTATATCTCTCCTTAACACGTAAACCTCACCGTGCGCCTAACTTTAACCTCTTATCCTAACGTTAATGCTTAACCCATTTCCCGAGAACAACCCCTATCCCATAATTCTAACCCTATCTCCTAGTCATCACTGTGACACCTAATCCCTAACCCTAATTCTAAACCGCTAACCCTAACCGTAACCCTACCTACAACCCTAACACTGACAGTAACCCTTACTTCTAACCCCAACGCTATGCCTAACAAAAACCCTAACCCTTGACCCTAACCCTTCACCCTAACCCCTAAGCCTTACCCTAACCCTTAACCCTAATCCTAATCCTAACTATTAAAACTAACACTAGCTCTTAAAGCTAACCCTAAACTTTACCCTCACGACTAGACCTAACCCTGACACTAACCTAACACCTAACCCTAACCAGAACCCCTAAAGCTAACCCTGAACCCTATCCCTAACCCTAGCAGTAAACTTTAACCCTAAACCTAAGCCCAACCCGTAACCCTAATCCTATCCTTTTACCCTAAAACTAACCCCTAAACCTAACCCCTATACCTCACCCTAACTCTAACCCCAATCCTAATTCTAACCATACCCCTTCATAAAACACTAACTCCTAACCGCTAACCATACCACTAACCAAAAACCCTAATCACTAATCCCTAAACCTAACACTTAATGTTTACCCTAACCGTTAACACTCACCCTAAATCTTAACACTGACCCTAACCTTCACCTTTAACTCTAAGCCTAACCCTTAACCCTACAGTAAGGAAGACCCTTAATGCTAATGGGATCCCTTATCCCTAACCCTAACACTACAGCTAAAAATAACCCTAACCTTGGATCCTTAAACCTAACCCCTAACACTTACTTTAACCCCAAACACTAACCCTAATCCTAAGCATTATACCTAAACCTCTCTCTTAACCCTAACGCTAGCCCTTACCTTAACGCCTAGATCTAACCCTAAATCTAACCTACCGCCTAATCATAACCTTAAGCCCTAATGCTAACTCTAACCCTGAACCCTAAACCTACCCGTAACCCTTAACACTAACCCTATCCGTGAACCTAAACCCTGACCCTAAACATTACCCGCACCCAAGCATTTAACCCTGACCCTAACCCTAATCCTTAATGCTAACCCTAACACTAAACCCTAACCCTAAGCCCAACACTTATCCCTAATCCTATCCCTTAACCCTAACCCTAACCCTAATGCTACCCCCCTAAACGTAACCCTAACCGTGAACAGTAAACCTAACCCTAACCTCTAACACAAACCATAGCACATAACTCTAACCCTAAAACTAACCCTAACCCTAACCCTAAACCCTAACTCTTAACCTTAACACTAAGCGTTAACTCTCACGCTAACCTTTAATCCTAACCCTAATCCTAATCTTCAACCCTAAACCTAACACTTAACCCTAAACCTGCACCAAACCCTAACCACTCATCTTAACCCTAACCGTAAACCTCAACCCTAAACCAAAGTGTAACCGTTAAACCTAAGAGTAACCTTTAACCCTAACCCTAATCCCTAACCCTAAGCCCTCACCCTAACACTAAACTTCATCCTTAACCCTAACCAGAATCCTAACCCTAAATCTAATTCTCAGACTTCTTGCTTTCTTAGAGTTTAGAAAGCCTGCAATCCTCCCATGCCATGCGTGAAAGGAGGCTCTACCACTGTGTCCTGCATGAAACCCACGGGCCCATACCCAGAGTATGATAGAGTGGGTTCCCAGGTACAATCCCAGCCCCCGAAACTCCCCCCCCCCCGTCCGATGCAGACAGGGCCCGAGCGCTAAGCATAAACAATACCTTTAACAGATAACCCTAACCCTGAACATAACACCCAACCCTGTTCCTATTTCTCCCCTTAACACGTAAACCTCACTGTGCGCCTAACTTTAACCTCTTATCCTAACGTTAATGCATAACCCATTTCCTGAGAACAACCCCTATCCCATAATTCTAACCCTATCTCCTAGTCATCACTGTGACACCTAATCCCTAACCCTAATTCTAAACCGCTAACCCTAACCGTAACCCTACCTACAACCCTAACACTGACAGTAACCCTTACTTCTAACCCCAACGCTATGCCTAACAAAAAACCTAACCCTTCACCCTAACCTCTAAGCCTTACCCTAACTCTTAACCCTAATCCTAATCCTAACCATGAAACCTAACCCTAGCTCTTAAAGCTAACCCTAAACCTTACCGTCACGACTAGACCTAACCCTGACACTAACCTAACACCTAACGCTAACCAGAACCCCTAAAGCTAACCCTGAACCCTATCCCTAACCCTAGCAGTAAACTTTAACCCTAAACCTAAGCCCAACCCGTAACCCTAATCCTATCCTTTTACCCTAAAACTAACCCCTAAACCTAACCCCGATACCTCACCCTAACTCTAACCCCAATCCTAATTCTAACCATACCCCTTCATAAAACACTAACTCCTAACCGCTAACCCTAACACTAACGAAAAACCCTAATCACAAATCCCTAACCCTAACGCTTAAACTTTACCCTAACCGTTAACCCTCACCCTAAATCTTAACACTGACCCTAACCTTAGCCTTTAACTCTAAGCCTAACCCTTAACCCTACTGTAAGGAAGACCCTTAATGCTAATGGGATCCCTTATCCCTAACCCTAACACTACAGCTAAAAATAACCCTAACCTTGGATCCTTAAACCTAACCCCTAACACTTACTTTAACCCCAAACCCTAACCCTAATCCTAAGCATTAAACCTAACCCTCTCTCTTAACCCTAAGGCTAGCCCTTACCCTAACGCCTACATCTAACCCTAAATCTAACCTACCGCCTAATCTTAACTTTAAGCCCTAATGCTAACTCTAACTTTGAACCCTAAACCTACCCGTAACCCTTAACACTAACCCTATCCGTGAACCTTAACCCTGACCCTAACCATTACCTGCACCCAAACATTTAACCCTGACCCTAACCCTAATCCTTAATGCTAACCCTAACACTAAACCCTAACCCTAAGCCCAACAGTTATCCCTAATCCTATCCCTTAACCTAACCCTAACCCTAATGCTACCCCCTAAACGTAACCCTAACCGTGACAAGTAAACCTAACCCTAACCTCTATCACAAACCATAGCAGATAATTCTAACCCTAAACCTAACCCTAACCCTAACCCTAAACCATAAATCTTAACCTTAACCCTAAGCGTTAACTCTCCCGCTAACCTTTAATCCTAACCCTAATCCTAATCTTGAACCCTAAACCTAACACTTAACCCTAACCCTGTATCAAACCCTAACCCCTCATCCTAACCCTAACCGTAAACCTAAACCCTAAACCAAAGTGTAACCGTTAAACCTAAGAGTAACCTTTAACCCTAACCCTAATCCCTAACCCTAAGCCCTCACCCTAACACTAAACTTCATCCTTAACCCTAACCATAATCCTAACCCTAAATCTAATTCTCAGACTTCTTGCTTTCTTAGAGTTTAGAAAGCCTGCAATCCTCCCATGCCATGCGTGAAAGGAGGCTCTACCACTGTGTCCTGCATGAAACCCACGGGCCCATACCCAGAGTATGATAGAGTGGGTTCCCGGGTACAATCCCAGCCCCCTAAACTCCCCCCGCCCGCCTAATGCAGACAGGGCCCGTGCGCTAAGCATAAACAATACCTTTAACAGATAACCCTAACCCTGAACATAACACCCAACCCTGTTCCTATTTCTCCCCTTAACACGTAAACCTCACCGTGCGCCTAACTTTAACCTCTTATCCTAACGTTAATGCATAACCCATTTCCTGAGAACAACCCCTATCCCATAATTCTAAACCTATCTCCTAGTCATCACTGTGACACCTAATCCCTAACCCTAATTCTAAACCGCTAACCCTAACCGTAACCCTACCTACAACCCTAACACTGACAGTAACCCTTACTTCTAACCCCAACGCTATGCCTAACAAAAACCCTAACCCTTGACCCTAACCCTTCACCCTAACCCCTAAGCCTTACCCTAACCCTTAACCCTAATCCTAATCCTAACCATTAAACCTAACCCTAGCTCTTAAAGCTAACCCTAAACCTTACCCTCACGACTAGACCTAACCCTGACACTAACCTAACACCTAACCCTAACCACAACCCCTATAGCTAACCCTGAACCCTATCCCTAACCCTAGCAGTAAACTTTAACCCTAAACCTAAGCCCAACCCGTAACCCTAATCCTATCCTTTTACCCTAAAACTAACCCCTAAACCTAACCCCTATACCTCACCCTAACTCTAACCTCAATCCTAATTCTAACCATACCCCTTCATAAAACACTAACTCCTAACCGCTAACCCTAACACTAACCAAAACCCTAATCACTAATCCCTAACCCTAACGCTTAACCTTTACCCTAACCGTTAACCCTCACCCTAAATCTTAACACTGACCCTAACCTTAACCTTTAACTCTAAGCCTAACCCTTAACCCTACAGTAAGGAAGACCCTTAATGCTAATGGGATCCCTTATCCCTAACCCTAACAGTACAGCTAAAAATAACCCTAACCTTGGATCCTTAAACCTAACCCCTAACACTTACTTTAACCCCAAACCCTAACCCTAATCCTAAGCATTAAACCTAACCCTATCTCTTAACCCTAACTCTAGCCCTTACCCGAACGCCTAGATCTAACCCTAAATCTAACCTACCGCCTAATCCTAACCTTAAGCCCTAATGCTAACACTAACCCTGAACCCTAAACCTACCCGTAACCCTTAACACTAACCCTATCCGTGAACCTTAACCCTGACCCTAACCATTACCCGCACAGAAGCATTTAACCCTGACCCTAACCCTAATCCTTAATGCTAACCTTAACACTAAACCCTAACCTTAAGCCCAACACTTAACCCTAATCCTATCCCTTAACCCTAACCCTAACCCTAACCCTAATGCTACCCACTAAACGTAACCCTAACCGTGACCAGTAAACCTAACCCTAACCTCTAACACAAACCATAGCACATAACACTAACCCTAAAACTAACCCTAACCCTAACTCTAAACCCTAACTCTTAACCTTAACCCTAAGCGTTAACTCTCACGCTAACCTTTAATCCTAACCCTAATCCATTTCTTCAACCCTAAACCTAACACTTAACCCTAACCCTGTACCAAACCCTAACCCCTCATCTTAACCCTAACCGTAAACCTCAACCCTAAACCAAAGTCTAACCGTTAAACCTAAGAGTAAACTTTAACCCTAACCCTATTCCCTAACCCTAAGCCCTCACCCTAACACTAAACTTCATCTTTAACCCTAACCATAATCCTAACCCTAAATCTAATTCTCAGACTTCTTGCTTTCTTAGAGTTCAGAAACCCTCAATCCTCCCATGCCATGCGTGAAAGGAGGCTCTACCACTGTGTCCTGCATGAAACCCACGGGCCCATACCCAGAGTATGATAGAGTGGGTTCCCGGGTACAATCCCTGCCCCCTAAACTCCCCCCGCCCGCCTAATGCAGACAGGGCCCGTGCGCTAAGCATAAACAAAACCTTTAACAGATAACCCTAACCCTGAACGTAACACCCAACCCTGTTCCTATTTCTCCCCTTAACACGTAAACCTCACCGTGCGCCTAACTTTAACCTCTTATCCTAACGTTAATGCATAACCCATTTCCTGAGAACAACCCCTATCCCATAATTCTAACCCTATCTCCTAGTCATCACTGTGACACCTAATCCCTAACCCTAATTCTAAACCGCTAACCCTAACCGTAACCCTACCTACAACCCTAACACTGACAGTAACCCTTACTTCTAACCCCAACGCTATGCCTAACAAAAACCCTAACCCTTGACCCTAACCCTTCACCCTAACCCCTAAGCCTTACCCTAACCCTTAACCCTAATCCTAATCCTAACTATTAAACCTAACCCTAGCTCTTAAAGCTAACCCTAAACCTTACCCTCACGACTAGACCTAACCCTGACACTAACCTAACACCTAACCCTAACCAGAACCCCTAAAGCTAACCCTGAACCCTATCCCTAACCCTAGCAGTAAACTTTAACCCTAAACCTAAGCCCAACCCGTAACCCTAATCCTATCCTTTTACCCTAAAACTAACCCCTAAACCTAACCCCTATACCTCACCCTAACTCTAAACCCAATCCTAATTCTAACCATACCCTTTCATAAAACACTAACTCTTAACCGCTAACACTAACACTAACCAAAAACCCTAGTCACTAATCCCTAACCCTAACGCTTAACCTTTACCCTAACCATTAACCCTCACCCTAAATCTTAACACTGACCCTAACCTTCACCTTTAACTCTAAGCCTAACCCTTAACCCTACAGTAAGGAAGACCCTTAATGCTAATGGGATCCCTTATCCCTAACCCTAACACTACAGCTAAAAATAACCCTAACCTTTGATCCTTAAACCTAACCCCTAACACTTACTTTAACCCCAAACCCTAACCCTAATCCTAAGCATTAAAACTAAACCTATCTCGTAACCCTAACGCTAACCCTTACCCTAAGGCCTAGATCTAACCCTAAGTCTAACCTACCGCCTAATCCTAACCTTAAGCCCTAATGCTAACTCCAACCCTGAACCCTAAACCTACCCGTAACCCTTAACACTAACCCTATCCGTGAACCTTAACCCTGACCCTAACCATTACCCGCACCCAAGCATTTAACCCTGACCCTAACCCTAATCCTTAATGCTAACCCTAACACTAAACCCTAACCCTAAGCCGAACACTTATCCCTAATCCTATCCCTTGACCCTAATCCTAACCCTAATGCTACCCCCTAAACGTAACCCTAACCGTGACCAGTGAACATAACCCTAACCTCTAACACAAACCATAGCACATAACTCTAACCCTAAAACTAACCCTAACCCTAACCCTAACTCTTAACCTTAACCCTGAGTGTTAACTCTCACGCTAACCTTTAATCCTAACCCTAATCCTAATCTTCAACCCTAAACCTAACACTTAACCCTAACCCTGTACCAAACCCTAACCCCTCATCTTAACCCTAACCGTAAACCTCAACCCTAAACCAAAGTGTAACCGTTAAACCTAAGAGTAACCTTTAACCCTAACCCTAATCCCTAACCCTAAGCCCTCACACTAACACTAAACTTCATCCTTAACCCTAACCATAATCCTAACCCTAAATCTAATTCTCAGACTTCTTGCTTTCTTAGAGTTTAGAAAGCCTGCAATCCTCCCATGCCATGCGTGAAAGGAGGCTCTACCACTGTGTCCTGCATGAAACCCACAGGCCCATACCCAGAGTATGATAAAGTGGGTTCCTGGGTACAATCCCAGCCCCCTAAACTCCCCCCGCCCGCCTAATGCAGACAGGGCCCGTGCGCTAAGCATAAACAATATCTTTAACAGATAACCCTAACCCTGAACATAACACCCAACCCTGTTCCTATTTCTCCCCTTAACACGTAAACCTCACCGTGCGCCTAACTTTAACCCCTTATCCTAACGTTAATGCATAACCCATTTCCTGAGAACAACCCCTATCCCATAATTCTAACCCTATCTCCTAGTCATCACTGTGACACGTAATCCCTAACGCTAATTCTAAACCGCTAACCCTAACCGTAACCCTACCTACAACCCTAACACTGACAGTAACCCTTACTTCTAACCCCAACGTTATGCCTAACAAAAACCCTAACCCTTGACCCTAACCCTTCACCCTAACCGCTAAGCCTTACCCTAACCCTTAACCCTAATCCTAATCCTAACCATTAAACCTAACCCTAGCTCTTAAAGCTAACCCTAAACCTTACCCTCACGACTAGACCTAACCCTGACACTAACCTAACACCTAACCCTAACCAGAACCCCTAAAGCTAACCCTGAACCCTATCCCTAACCCTAGCAGTGAACTTTAACCCTAAACCTAAGCCCAACCCGTAACCCTAATCCTATCCTTTTACCCTAAAACTAACCCCTAAACCTAACACCTATACCTCACCCTAACTCTAACCCCAGTCCTAAATCTAACCATACCCCTTCATAAAACACTAACTCCTAACCACTAACCCTAACACTAACCAAAAACCCTAATCACTAATCCCTAACCCTAACGCTTAACCTTTACCCTAACCGTTAACCCTCACCCTAAATCTTAACACTGACCCTAACCTTCACCTTTAACTCTAAGCCTAACCCTTAACCCTACAGTAAGGAAGACCCTTAATGCTAATGGGATCCCTTATCCCTAACCCTAACACTACAGCTAAAAATAACCCTAACCTTTGATCCTTAAACCTAACCCCTAACACTTACTTTAACCCCAAACCCTATCCCTAATCCTAAGCATTAAACCTAACCCTATCTCTTAACCCTAACGCTAACCCTTACCCTAACGCCTAGATCTAACCCTAAATCTGACCTACCGCCTAATCCTACCCTTAAGCCCTAATGCTAACTCTAACCCTGAACCCTAAACCTACCCGTAACCCTTAACACTAACCCTATCCCTAACCCCCTTACCCTAACTCTGTTAACCCTAACCCTCAACCCTGACCCTAACCTTAAACCTTAATCCTAACCATGCGTGAGATGAGCCTCTGCCTTTGTCCTGCGTGACAGTTCAAGCCCAACACCCGGGTACGATGAAGTGGGGACACAGCCTTGCTCCACACCCACAGTGCCCCGTACGTTAGACAGGGCCCGTGCCCTAACACACACCGTTAAACGTAAGCCCTAACCCTATCACTAAACCAAACCCTTCGTAAGTCCTGAATCTAACTCCTAACAGTAACCCTAATCCCTGACCCTTACTCTTGCCTCTCACCCTAAACCTAAACCCAACCACTAAACATAATCCTAATCTCTAACCCTAACAGTAATCCTAACCCTAATTCTAAGCTAAAACTCTAACCCCTAAATCTAATCCTAGTCCCTAACACCTAACCTTACCCTAAACCGAATTCCAATTCTCAGACTTTTTCAATTCAAAGACTTAAAAAAGCCTAGAATCCACCAATGCCGTGTCTGAGATGAGCGTCCGCCCCTATGTCCTGCATGACAGGCTGGCGCCAATGCCCAGGGTACTATGGAGTGGAGTCCTGGGGTCTGTAGGCTTGCTAAACTCCAGTTTGGAAGAATTGCTATAGTCATATATAGGGATGCTTACATTTACTTATAGAAAGCAACTATTGGTGTGTGATTTGTAGGCTTGCCTTACTCTAGTTTGGATGAAGAAGCTGAATCATATATAGGAATATTAGCTTTGAGTTAGAGGAAGCATCTATGGGGGGTGCTTTTTTGGCTTGTTAAACTCTGGTTTGGAAGAAGTTCGAGAGTCTTATATAGGAACGATATCATTCATTCAGAGAAAGCAATTACAGGGAGTTGGTTTGTAGGCTTGCTAAGCTCTAGTTTGGAGGAAGGCGAGAGTCATATATAGAACGCTTACGTTCACATAAAGCGTCTACGGGGGGACGGATTCTAGGCTTCCTAAACTCTAGCTTGGAAAAAGAGGACAGTTATGTATAGGAACTCTCGGCGGGGGATTTGTAGCATTGCTAAAATCTTAGATTGGAAAAGTTGCGAGAGTCATACATAGGAATGTTAACATTCACTCAATGAAAGCAACTATAAGGGGTGCTTTCCAGGCTGGCTACACTCTAATTTGGAAAAAGTGCGACAGTCATATATAGGAAGGCTTATATTCACTCAGACAAAGCAATTATGTGTAGGTGTATAGTAGGCATGCTAACTCTAGTTTGGAAAATTTCGAGAGCCATGTATAAGAAAGCTTACAGTAACTTAGAGAAAGCAACGAACAGGGGTGGAGTGTAGACTTGCTAAACTCTAGTTTGGAGGAAGTGCCATAGTCATATATAGGAACGCTTAAATTCATTCAGAGAAAACAGCTGTCGGGGATTTGTTTGTAGACTTATTCAACTCTAGTTTGGAAGAAGTGTGAGAGACATATATAGGAATGTTTACATTGACTCAAAGAAAGCAACTATGGGGGAGTGTTATTTTGGCATGCCAGATGCTAGTTAGGAAGAAGTACAAGACTCATATATAGGAACGCTTACATTCACACAGCGAGAGCAACTACGGAGTAGTGTCAGGTAGACATATTAAAGTCTAGCTTGGGAGAAGTTCCAGAGTCCTATATAGGAAAGGTAAGAGCCACTTTGAAAAAGCAAGTCTTGGCGGGTGGTTTGTAGGCCTGCAAAACCTTGTTTTGGTTGAAGTGTGAGAATCATATATGAGAACGCTTACATTCACTCAGAGAAAGCAACGATGGGGTTGTTTGTAGGCTTACTAAACTGCAGTTTAGAAGAAGCACGAGAATCACATATAGGAGCACATACATTTTGACGCACTGAAAGTAACTATGGGGTGGTGTTTTATAGGCATGCTAAACTCTAGTTTGGATGAAGTTTGAGAATCACATATAAGAAAGCTTAGAGTCACTTAGAGAAAGCAAATCTCTGGGTGTGGAATGTAGGCCTGCTAAACTCTATTTTGGTTTAAGAATGAGAGTCATATATGGGAAGGCTTACATTCCCTCAGAGAAAGCAACGACGGCGTGGTGGTTTGTAGGCATACTAAACTCTAGTTTGGAAGAAGTAGGAGAATGATATATGGGAACGCTTACATTCGCGTAGAGAAAGCAATTATGGGGTGGCGTTTTTGTAGCCATGCTAATCTCTAGTTTGGAAGAAGTTAAGGAGTAATATATAGGAAAGGGTACAGTCATAGAAACCAACTCTCGGGGGATGTTTTGTACACCTGCAAAACTCCAGTTTGGAAGAAGGGGGAGAGTCATATTGGGGACCGCGTGCATTCACTCAGAGAAATCAACGATGGGATTGTGATTTGTAGGCATAGTCAACTCTAGTTTGGAAGAAGTACGAGAATCGTATATAGGAAAGCTTACCTTCACGCAGAGAAAGCAACTATGGAGTGATGTTTGTATGCCTACTAAAATATAGTTTGGAGGAAGTTCGAGAGCCATATCTGGGAAGCTTACAGTCACTTAGAGAAAGCAACTCTCGGGGGTGTTTCGTAGGCCTGCTAAACTCTATTTTCAATGAAGTGTTAGAATAATATATGGGAACTCAGTGAAAGCAACGTTGTGGTTGTGGTTCCTAGAAGAAGCAAGAGAATCACATGTAGAACCACTCACATTCCGGCACCGAATGCAAATATGGGGTGGTGTTTTGTAGGCTTGCAAAACTCTAGTTTGGACGAAGTTTGAGAGTCATATATAGGAAAGTTTACAGTCACGTAGAGAAAGCAACTCTCTGGGTGTGGAATGTAGAGTTATTTTGGTTGAAATAGAGTTATTTTGGTTGAAGTGTGAGAGTCATATATGGGAACGCTTACATTCACTCAGAGAAAACAACGTTTGGGTGGTGGTTTGTAGGGCATACTAAACTGTAGTTTGGAAGAAGTACGAGAGTCCTATATAGGAACACTTACATTCACACAGAGAAAGCACTTATGGCGTCAGGTTTTGTAGGCATGCTAAACTGTAGTTTGGAAGAAGTTGGAGAACCTTATACAGGAAAGATTACCGTCACCTAGGGAAAGCAACTCTCGGGAGATTTTTTTGTACACATGCTAAACTCAAATTTGGATGAAGTGTGAGAGTCAAACATGGGACCGCTTACATTCCCTCAGAGAAACAACACTGGGGTGGTTTTTGTAGGCATACTAAATAGTTTGGAAGAAGTACGAGAATGATATTTGGGAACGCTTACATTCACACAGAGAAAGCAACTACGTGGTGGTGTTTTGTAAGCATGCTATAGTTTGGAAGAAGTTCCAAACCTGAACAGTCATTTAGAGAAAGCAACTCTTGGTGGGTGATTTTTAGGTCTGCTAAATTGTATTTTGAAAGAAGTACCAGAGTCATATATACTAATGCTTACATTCATGCAAAGAAAAAACCATGGGGTGATGTTTTGTGGGCATGTTAACCTGTAGTTTGGAAGAAGTTGGAGAGTCTTATTTAGGAAAGCTTACAGTCACCTAGAGAAAGTAACTCTCGGGAGAGCCTTTCTTGGCCTGCTAAACTCTACTTTGCATCAATTGTGAGAGTCAAACATGGGAATGCTTTCATTCATTCAGAGAACGCAACGTTTGGGTGGTGGTTTGTAGGCATTCTAAACTGTATTTTGGAGGAAGTACGAGAGTCATGTATATGAACGCTTACATTCATGCAGAGAAAGCAACTCTGGGGTCGTATTTTGTTGGCATGCTAAACTGTGGTTTGGAAGAAGTTCGAGAGTCTTATATAGGAAAGATTACAGTGACACAGAGAAAACAACTCTTGGAAGTTTATTGGTAGGCCTGCTAAACTCTAACTTGGATGAAATGTGAGAACACTTGCATTCATTCACTCAGAGAAAGAAACATGGTGATGGTTTGAAGGCATAATAACTGTAGTTGGGAAGAAGTAGGAGAGTCATATATATGAACCGTTACATTCACGCAGAGAACGCAACTGTGGGGTGACGATGTATGCATGTTAATCTGTAGTTTGGAGGAAGTGCGAGAGTCATATCTGGGGAAAATTACAGTCACTTAGGGAAAGGAACCATCCTGGGTTGGTTTGTAGATCTGCTAAATTCTATTTTGGAAACAGAGTGTGAGTCATATATGGGAACGCTTATGTTCACTCATAGAAAGCAACCACTGCGTGGTGTTTTGTTGGCATGGTGTAGTTTGAAAGAAGTTGGAGATTCTTATATAGGAAAGTTTACACTCACCTAGAGAAAGCAACTCACGGGGTGTTGTTTGTAGGCCTGCTAAACTCTAATTTAGATGAAGTGAGAGAGGCATATATATGAACGCTTATATTGATGCAGAGAAAGCAACTATGGGGTGGTGTTTTGTAGGCATGCTAAAATATAATTTGGAAGAAGTTCGAAAACAGACAGTCACTTAGAGAAAGCCACTCTCGGCGGTTGATTTTTCGGTGTGCTAAATTGTATTTTGAAAGAAGTACCAGAGTCATATATACAAACGCTTACATTCATGCAGAGAAAGCAACTCTGGGGTGGTGTTTTCTAGGCATGCTAAACTCTAGTTTGGACGAAGTTTGAGAATCACATATAAGAAAGCTTAGAGTCGCTTAAAGCAAATATCTGGGTGTGGAATGTAGGCGTGCTAAACTCTATTTTGGTTTCGGAGTGAGAGTCATATATGGGAAGGCTTACATTCACTCAGAGAAAGCAACGATGGTGTGGTGGTTTGTAGGCATACTGAACTCTAGTTTGGAAGATGTAGGAGAATGATATATGGGAACGCTTACATTCATGCAGAGAAAGCAATTATGGGGTGGCTTTTTTGTAGCCATGCTAATCTCTATTTTGCAAGAAGTTAAAGAGAAATATATAGGAAAGCGTACCGTCATTTAGAGAAACCAACTTTCGGGGGATGGTTTGTAGGCCTGCAAAACTCTACTTTGGAAGAAGGGGGAGAGTCATATGGGGGACTGGGTACATTCACTCGGAGAAATCAACGATGGGGTTGTGGTTTGTAGGCATACTAAACTCTAGTTTGGAAGAAGGACGAGAATCATATATAGGAACGCTTATATTCATGCAGAGAAAGCAACTATGGAGTGATGTTTGTATGCCTACTAAACGATAGATTGGAGGATGTTCGAGAGTCATATCTGGAAAGCTTACAGTCATTTAGAGAAAGCAACTCTCTGGGGGTGGTTCGTAGGCCTGCTAAACTCTATTTTCAATGAAGTGTTCGAATCATATACAGGAACGCTTACATTCACTCAGAGAAAGCAACGTTGGGGTGGCCGTTTTTGAGCATACTAAACTCTACTTTGGAAGAGGTACGAGAGACAAATACTAACGCTTACATTAACACAGAGAAAGCAAATACGGGGTGCTGTAGTGCAGGCATGCTAAACTATAGATTAGAAGAAGTTCGAAAGCTGACAGTCACTTAGAGAAAGCAACTCTTGGCGGGTGATTTTTAGGTCTGCTAAATTGTATTTTGAAAGACGTACCAGTGTCATATACAAACGCTTACATTCACGCAGAGATAGAAACTATGGGGTGATGTGTTGTGGGGATGCTAAACTGCAGTTTGGAAGGTGTTCGAGAGTGTTATATAGGATAGCTTACAGTCACCTAGAGAAAGCAACACTCGGGACAGCTTTTCAAGCCTCTAAACACTAATTAGCAGCAATTGTGAGAGTCAAACATGGGAACGCTTACATTCACTCAGAGAACGCAACGTTTGGGTGGCTGGTTTTTAAGCATTCTAAACTGTATTTTGGAGGAAGTAGGAGAGTCATATATACGAATGCTTACATTCACGCAGAGAAAGCAACTCTGTGGTCGTATTTTGTTGGCATGCTAAACTGTGGTTTGGAAGAAGTTCGAGAGCCTTATATAGGAAAGATTACAGTGACACAGAGAAAACAACTCTCTGTAGTTTCTTGGTAGGTCTGCTAAACTGTGATTTGGATGAAGTGTGAGAACGCTTGCATTCACTTAGAGAAAGAACTTTGTCGTGGTGGTTTGTAGGAATAACAACTGTAGTTCGAAGAAGTAGGAGAGTCATATATGAACGGTTACATTCACGCAGAGAAAGCAACTGTGGGGTGGCGTATGTAATCATCATAATCTGTAGTTTGGAGGAAGTTCGAGAGTCATATCTGGGGAAAATTAGAGTCACATAGAGAAAGGAACAATCGGGGGCTGGTGTGTAGGTCTGCTAAATTCTATTTTGGAAGAAGAGTGAGAGTCATATATGGGAACGCTTATGTTGACTCAGAGAAATCAACGATGGGACGCTGTATTGTTGGCATGCTAAACTGTAGTTTGGAAGAAGTTCGAGAGTCTTATATAGGAAAGTTTACAGTCACCTAGAGAAAGCAACTCACAGGAGGTGGTTTGTAAGCCGCTAAACTCTAATTTGGATGAAGTGAAAGAGGCATACATGGATACGCTTCATTCACTCAGAGAAAGGTAAATTGGGGTGCCGGTTTGTAGGTATACTAACTCCAGTTTGGAAGAAGTACTAGAGTCATATATATGAACGCTTATATGGACGCAGAGAAAGCAACTATGGGGTGGTGTTTTGTAGGCCTGCTAAAATATAGTTTGGAAGAAGTTCGAAAGCAGACAGTCACTTAGAGAAAGCAACTCTCGGCGGTTCATTTTTCGGTCTGCTGAATTGTATTTTGAAAGAAATACCAGAGTCATATATTCAAACGCTTACATTCATGCAGAGAAAGCAACTCTGGGGTGGTGTTTTCTAGGCATGTTAAACTCTAGTTTGGACGAAGTTTGAGGATCACATATAAGAAAGCTTAGAGTCGCTTAAAGCAAATCTCTGGGTGTGGAATGTAGGCGTGCTAAACTCTATTTTGGTTTCGGAGTGAGAGTCATATATGGGAAGGCTTACATTCACTCAGAGAAAGCAACGATGGTGTGGTGGTTTGTAGGCATACTAAACTCTAGTTTGGAAGAAGTAGGAAAATTATATATGGGAACGCTTACATTCATGCAGAGAAAGCAATTATGGGGTGGCTTTTTTGTACCCATGCTAATCTCTAGTTTGGAAGAAGTTATATAGGAAAGCGTACACTCATTTATAGAAACCAACTTTCGGGGGATGAAGGGTAGGCCTGCAAAACTCTACTTTGGAAGAAGTGGGAGAGTCATATTGGGGACCACGTACATTGACTCAGAGAAATCGAGGATGGGGTTGTGTTTTGTTGGCATACTAAACTCTAGTTTGGAGAAAGTACGAGAATCATATATAGGAACGCTTACATTCATGCAGAGAAAGCAACTATGGAGTGAGGTTTGTATGCCTACTAAACTATAGTTTGGAGGAAGTTTAGAATCTTATATAGCAAAGCTTACAGTCACCTAGAGAGAGCAACTCTTGGGAGATGATTTCAAAGCCTGATAATTTGCACCAACTCTTAAAGTCAAGTATGGGAAGGTTTACATCCACTCAGAACGCAAGGTTTGGGTTGCAGTTTGTGGCCTTAATTGTAGTTCGGAACAAGTAGGAAAGTCATATATATGCACGGTTACATTCACGCAGACAAACCAGCTATGGAGTGATGTGTGTATGCCTACTAAACTATAGTTTGGAGGATGTTCGAGAGTCATATCTGGAAAGCTTAAGGTCATTTAGAGAAAGAAACTCTCAGGGGGTGGTTCGTAGGCCTGCTAAACTCTATTTTCAAAGAAGTGTTAAAATCATATACAGGAACGCTTACATTCACTCAGAGAAAGCAACGTTGGGGTGGCCGTTTGTGAGCATACTAAACTCTACTTTGGAAGAGGTACGAGAGACAAATACTAACGCTTACATTAACACAGAGAAAGCAAATACGGGGTGCTGTAGTGCAGGCATGCTAAACTATAGATTAGAAGAAGTTCGAAAGCTGACAGTCACTTAGAGAAAGCAACTCTTGGCGGGTGATTTTTAGGTCTGCTAAATTGTATTTTGAAAGACGTACCAGAGTCATATACAAACGCTTACATTCACGCAGAGAAAGAAACTATGGGGTGATGTGTTGTGGGGATGCTAAACTGCAGTTTGGAAGGTGTTCGAGAGTGTTATATAGGATAGCTTACAGTCACCTAGAGAAAGCAACACTCGGGACAGCTTTACAAGCCTCTAAACACTAATTAGCAGCAATTGTGAGAGTCAAACATGGGAACGCTTACATTCACTCAGAGAACGCAACGTTTGGGTGGCTGGTTTTTAAGCATTCTAAACTGTATTTTGGAGGAAGTAGGAGAGTCATATATACGAATGCTTACATTCACGCAGAGAAAGCAACTCTGTGGTCGTATTTTGTTGGCATGCTAAACTGTGGTTTGGAAGAAGTTCGAGAGCCTTATATAGGAAAGATTACAGTGACACAGAGAAAACAACTCTCTGTAGTTTCTTGGTAGGTCTGCTAAACTGTGATTTGGATGAAGTGTGAGAACGCTTGCATTCACTTAGAGAAAGAACTTTGTCGTGGTGGTTTGTAGGAATAACAACTGTAGTTCGAAGAAGTAGGAGAGTCATATATGAACGGTTACATTCACGCAGAGAAAGCAACTGTGGGGTGGCGTATGTAATCATCATAATCTGTAGTTTGGAGGAAGTTCGAGAGTCATATCTGGGGAAAATTAGAGTCACATAGAGAAAGGAACAATCGGGGGCTGGTGTGTAGGTCTGCTAAATTCTATTTTGGAAGAAGAGTGAGAGTCATATATGGGAACGCTTATGTTGACTCAGAGAAATCAACGATGGGACGCTGTATTGTTGGCATGCTAAACTGTAGTTTGGAAGAAGTTCGAGAGTCTTATATAGGAAAGTTTACAGTCACCTAGAGAAAGCAACTCACAGGAGGTGGTTTGTAAGCCGCTAAACTCTAATTTGGATGAAGTGAAAGAGGCATACATGGATACGCTTCATTCACTCAGAGAAAGGTAAATTGGGGTGCCGGTTTGTAGGTATACTAACTCCAGTTTGGAAGAAGTACTAGAGTCATATATATGAACGCTTATATGGACGCAGAGAAAGCAACTATGGGGTGGTGTTTTGTAGGCCTGCTAAAATATAGTTTGGAAGAAGTTCGAAAGCAGACAGTCACTTAGAGAAAGCAACTCTCGGCGGTTCATTTTTCGGTCTGCTGAATTGTATTTTGAAAGAAATACCAGAGTCATATATTCAAACGCTTACATTCATGCAGAGAAAGCAACTCTGGGGTGGTGTTTTCTAGGCATGTTAAACTCTAGTTTGGACGAAGTTTGAGGATCACATATAAGAAAGCTTAGAGTCGCTTAAAGCAAATCTCTGGGTGTGGAATGTAGGCGTGCTAAACTCTATTTTGGTTTCGGAGTGAGAGTCATATATGGGAAGGCTTACATTCACTCAGAGAAAGCAACGATGGTGTGGTGGTTTGTAGGCATACTAAACTCTAGTTTGGAAGAAGTAGGAAAATTATATATGGGAACGCTTACATTCATGCAGAGAAAGCAATTATGGGGTGGCTTTTTTGTACCCATGCTAATCTCTAGTTTGGAAGAAGTTATATAGGAAAGCGTACACTCATTTATAGAAACCAACTTTCGGGGGATGAAGGGTAGGCCTGCAAAACTCTACTTTGGAAGAAGTGGGAGAGTCATATTGGGGACCACGTACATTGACTCAGAGAAATCGAGGATGGGGTTGTGTTTTGTTGGCATACTAAACTCTAGTTTGGAGAAAGTACGAGAATCATATATAGGAACGCTTACATTCATGCAGAGAAAGCAACTATGGAGTGAGGTTTGTATGCCTACTAAACTATAGTTTTGAGGAAGTTTAGAATCTTATATAGCAAAGCTTACAGTCACCTAGAGAGAGCAACTCTTGGGAGATGATTTCAAAGCCTGATAATTTGCACCAACTCTTAAAGTCAAGTATGGGAAGGTTTACATCCACTCAGAACGCAAGGTTTGGGTTGCAGTTTGTGGCCTTAATTGTAGTTCGGAACAAGTAGGAAAGTCATATATATGCACGGTTACATTCACGCAGACAAACCAGCTATGGAGTGATGTGTGTATGCCTACTAAACTATAGTTTGGAGGATGTTCGAGAGTCATATCTGGAAAGCTTAAGGTCATTTAGAGAAAGAAACTCTCAGGGGGTGGTTCGTAGGCCTGCTAAACTCTATTTTCAAAGAAGTGTTAAAATCATATACAGGAACGCTTACATTCACTCAGAGAAAGCAACGTTGGGGTGGCCGTTTGTGAGCATACTAAACTCTACTTTGGAAGAGGTACGAGAGACAAATACTAACGCTTACATTAACACAGAGAAAGCAAATACAGGGTGCTGTAGTGCAGGCATGCTAAACTATAGATTAGAAGAAGTTCGAAAGCTGACAGTCACTTAGAGAAAGCAACTCTTGGCGGGTGATTTTTTAAGTCTGCTAAATTGTATTTTGAAAGACGTGTCAGAGTCTTATATACAAACGCTTACATTCATGCGTAGAAAGAAACTATGGGGTGATGTGTTGTGGGGATGCTAAACTGCAGTTTGGAAGAAGTTCGAGAGTGTTATGTAGGATAGCTTACAGTCACCTAGAGAAAGCAACACTCAGGAGAGCTTTGCAAGCCTGCTAAACTCTAACAAGCAGCGATTGTGAGAGTCAAACATGGGAACGCTTACATTCACTCAGAGAACACAACGTTTGGGTGGTGGTTTGTAGGCATAATAACTGTAGTTCGGAAGAAGTAGGAGAGTCATATATGAACGGTTACATTCACGCAGAGAAAGCAACTGTGGGGTGGCGTATGTATGCATGCTAATCTGTAGTTTGGAGGAATTTCGAGAGTCATATCTGGGGAAAATTAGAGTCACATAGAGAAAGGAACAATCGGGGGCTGGTGTGTAGGTCTGCTAAATTCTATTTTGGAAGAAGAGTGAGAGTCATATATGGGAACGCTTATGTTGACTCAGAGAAATCAACGATGGGACGCTGTATTGTTGGCATGCTAAACTGTAGTTTGGAAGAAGTTCGAGAGTCTTATATAGGAAAGTTTACAGTCACCTAGAGAAAGCAACTCACAGGAGGTGGTTTGTAAGCCGCTAAACTCTAATTTGGATGAAGTGAAAGAGGCATACATGGATACGCTTCATTCACTCAGAGAAAGGTAAATTGGGGTGCCGGTTTGTAGGTATACTAACTCCAGTTTGGAAGAAGTACTAGAGTCATATATATGAACGCTTATATGGACGCAGAGAAAGCAACTATGGGGTGGTGTTTTGTAGGCCTGCTAAAATATAGTTTGGAAGAAGTTCGAAAGCAGACAGTCACTTAGAGAAAGCAACTCTCGGCGGTTCATTTTTCGGTCTGCTGAATTGTATTTTGAAAGAAATACCAGAGTCATATATTCAAACGCTTACATTCATGCAGAGAAAGCAACTCTGGGGTGGTGTTTTCTAGGCATGTTAAACTCTAGTTTGGACGAAGTTTGAGGATCACATATAAGAAAGCTTAGAGTCGCTTAAAGCAAATCTCTGGGTGTGGAATGTAGGCGTGCTAAACTCTATTTTGGTTTCGGAGTGAGAGTCATATATGGGAAGGCTTACATTCACTCAGAGAAAGCAACGATGGTGTGGTGGTTTGTAGGCATACTAAACTCTAGTTTGGAAGAAGTAGGAAAATTATATATGGGAACGCTTACATTCATGCAGAGAAAGCAATTATGGGGTGGCTTTTTTGTACCCATGCTAATCTCTAGTTTGGAAGAAGTTATATAGGAAAGCGTACACTCATTTATAGAAACCAACTTTCGGGGGATGAAGGGTAGGCCTGCAAAACTCTACTTTGGAAGAAGTGGGAGAGTCATATTGGGGACCACGTACATTGACTCAGAGAAATCGAGGATGGGGTTGTGTTTTGTTGGCATACTAAACTCTAGTTTGGAGAAAGTACGAGAATCATATATAGGAACGCTTACATTCATGCAGAGAAAGCAACTATGGAGTGAGGTTTGTATGCCTACTAAACTATAGTTTGGAGGAAGTTTAGAATCTTATATAGCAAAGCTTACAGTCACCTAGAGAGAGCAACTCTTGGGAGATGATTTCAAAGCCTGATAATTTGCACCAACTCTTAAAGTCAAGTATGGGAAGGTTTACATCCACTCAGAACGCAAGGTTTGGGTTGCAGTTTGTGGCCTTAATTGTAGTTCGGAACAAGTAGGAAAGTCATATATATGCACGGTTACATTCACGCAGACAAACCAGCTATGGAGTGATGTGTGTATGCCTACTAAACTATAGTTTGGAGGATGTTCGAGAGTCATATCTGGAAAGCTTAAGGTCATTTAGAGAAAGAAACTCTCAGGGGGTGGTTCGTAGGCCTGCTAAACTCTATTTTCAAAGAAGTGTTAAAATCATATACAGGAACGCTTACATTCACTCAGAGAAAGCAACGTTGGGGTGGCCGTTTGTGAGCATACTAAACTCTACTTTGGAAGAGGTACGAGAGACAAATACTAACGCTTACATTAACACAGAGAAAGCAAATACAGGGTGCTGTAGTGCAGGCATGCTAAACTATAGATTAGAAGAAGTTCGAAAGCTGACAGTCACTTAGAGAAAGCAACTCTTGGCGGGTGATTTTTTAAGTCTGCTAAATTGTATTTTGAAAGACGTGTCAGAGTCTTATATACAAACGCTTACATTCATGCGTAGAAAGAAACTATGGGGTGATGTGTTGTGGGGATGCTAAACTGCAGTTTGGAAGAAGTTCGAGAGTGTTATGTAGGATAGCTTACAGTCACCTAGAGAAAGCAACACTCAGGAGAGCTTTGCAAGCCTGCTAAACTCTAACAAGCAGCGATTGTGAGAGTCAAACATGGGAACGCTTACATTCACTCAGAGAACACAACGTTTGGGTGGTGGTTTGTAGGCATAATAACTGTAGTTCGGAAGAAGTAGGAGAGTCATATATGAACGGTTACATTCACGCAGAGAAAGCAACTGTTGGGTGGCGTATGTATGCATGCTAATCTGTAGTTTGGAGGAATTTCGAGAGTCATATCTGGGGAAAATTACAGTCACTTAGAGAAAGCAACCATCGGGGGCCATTTTGTAGATCTGCTAAATTCTATTTTGAAAGAAGAATGAGAGTCATATATGGGAACGCTTATGATCACGAAGAGAAATCAACTATGGGGCGGTGTTTTGTTGGCATGCTAAACTGTAGTTTGGAAGAAGTTCGCGAGTCTTACATAGGAAAGTTTACAGTCACCCAGAGAAAGCAACTCTCGGGAGATTGTTTCTAAGCATGCTAAATTCTAGATTGCATCAATTGTGAGAGTCAAACATGGGAACGCTTACATTGACTCAGAGAACGCAACGTTTGGGTGGTGGTTTGTAAGCACTCTAAACTGTATTTTGGAGGAAGTAGGAGAGTCATATATACGAATGCTTACATTCACGCAGAGAAAGCAACTCTGTGATCGTATTTTGTTGGCATGCTAAACTGTGGTTTGGAAGAAGTTCGAGAGCCTTACATAGGAAAGATTACAGTGACACAGAGAAAAACAAATCTCTGTAGTTTGTTGGTAGGTCTGCTAAACTGTAATTTGGATGAAGTGTGAGAACGCTTGCATTCACTCACAGAAAGAACGTTGTCGTGATGGTTTGTAGGAATAAATGCTGGAGTTCAAAAGAAGTAGGAGAGTCATATATGAACGGTTACATTCACGCAGAGAAAGCAACTGTGGGGTGGCCTATGTAATCATCATAATCTAGTTTGGAGGAAGTTCGAGAGTCATATGTGGGAAAAATTAAAGTCACCTAGAGAATTGGAACCATCGGGTGTTGTGTAGGTCTGCTAAATTCTATTTTGGAAGAAGAGTGCGAGTCATATATGGGAACGCTTATGTTCACTCAGAGAAATCAACGATGGGGCGCTGTATTGTTGGCATGCTAAACTGTAGTTTGGAAGAAGTTCGAGAGTCTTATATAGGAAAGTTTACAGTCACCTAGAGAAAGCAACTCACAGGAGGTGGTTTGTGGGCCGCTAAACTCTAATTTGGATGAAGTGAAAGAGGCATACATGGATACGCTTCATTCACTCAGAGAAAGGTAAATTGGGGTGCCGGTTTGTAGGTATACTAACTCCAGTTTGGAAGAAGTACGAGAGTCATATATATGAACGATTATGTGGACGCAGAGAAAGCAACTATGGGGTGGTGTTTTGTAGGCATGATAAAATATAATTTGGAAGACGTTCGAAAGCTGACAGTGACTTAGAGAAAGCAACTCTCGGCGGTTGATTTTGAGGTCTGCTAAATTGTATTTTGATAGAAGTACAAGAGTCATATATAAAATCGCTTATATTTATGCTGAGAAAGAAACTATGTGGTGATGTTTTGTTGGCGTGCTGAAATGTAGTTTCGAAGAAGTTCGACAGTCTTTTATAGGAAAGCTTACAGTCCCCCAGAGGAAGCAACTTTCGAGAGATAGTTTGTAAGCCTGCTAAACTCTACTTTGCATCATTTGGAACAGTCATACTTGGGAACGCTAACATTCTCTGAGAGAACGCAACGTTTGGTTGGTTGTTTGTAAGCATACTAAACTGTATTTTGGAAGAAGTAGCAGAGTCATATATATGAGTGCTTACATTCACGCAGAGAGGGCAACTATGGGGTGGTGTTTTGTAGGCATGCAAATCTCTAGTTGCGAAGAAGTTAAGAGTAATAGGAAAGCTTACAGTCTCACAGAGAAAGCAACCCTTGGGGGCCGGTTTGTAGTTCTGCTAAATTCTATTTTGGATGAAGTGTGAATCATAAATGGGAACGCTAACATTCACTCAGAGAAAGCAAGGTTGCGGTGGTGATTTTTAGTCACACTAAACTGGAGTTTGGAGGAAGTACGAGAATAAAAGAATGCTTACATTCACTCAGAAAAAGCAACGTTGGGGAGGTGGTTGGTAGGTGTACTATACTTTGGAAGAAGTACGAGCGTGATGCATAGGAACGCTTACATTCACGCAAACTATGGGGTGGCCTTTTGGTGGCATGCTAAACTATGTCCCAAAGTCATATATAGGAAAGCTTATAGTGAGAGAAAGCAACTCTCGGGCGGTGTTTTGTAGGTCCGGCAAATTGCATTTTGAAAGCAGTCCGAGATTCATATAAGGGAAGGCCTATATCCACTCAGAGAAAGCAATGTTAGGCTGGTGGTTTGTAGGCATACTAAACTGTATTTTGGAACTCGTATGTATGACTCTCACACTTGATCCAAATTAGAGTTCACCAGGCCTATAAACCACATCCTGAGAGTTGCTTTCTCTAGGTGAATGTAAGCTTTCCTATGTAAAACTCTCGAACTTCTTCCAAACTAAAGTTTAGCATGCCAACAATACACCACCGCATCGTTGCTTTCTCTGAGTGAACATAAGCATTTCCTTATATGAATCACTTTTTCCAAAATAGAATTTAGCAGACCTACAAACCAGTCCCCGATGGTTGATTTAGCTATGTGACTGTAATTTTCCCCAGATATGACTCTCAAACTTCCTCCAAAGTATAGATTAACATGCGTACATACACCACCCAACAGTTTCTTTCTCTGCGTGAATGTAACTGTTCATATATATGACTCTCCTACTTCTTCCGACCTACAGTTATTATGCCTACAAACCACCACCCAAACGTTGTGTTCTCTCCGTGAATGTAAGCTTTCCCATATTTGACTCTCACAATTGCTGCTAATTAGTGTTTAGAGGCTTGCAAAGCTGTCCCGAGTGTTGTTTTCTCTAGGTGACTGTAGCTATCCTATATAACACTCTGGAAGTCCTTTCAAACTGCAGGTTAGCATGCCAACAACACATCACCCCATAGTTTCTTTCTCTGCATAAATGTAAGCGTTTGTGTATATAACTCTTGTACGTCTTTCAAAATACAATTTAGCAGACCTAAAAATCACCCGCCAAGAGTTGCTTTCTCTAAGTGACTGTCAGCTTTCGAACTTCTTCCAATCTATAGTTTAGCATGCCTGCACTACAGCACCCCGTATTTGCTTTCTCTGTGTTAATGTAAGCATTCCTATGTATGTCTCTCGTACCTCTTCCAAAGTAGAGTTTAGTATGCTCAAAAACGGCCACCCCAACGTTGCTTTCTCTGAGTGAATGTAAGCGTTCCTGTATATGATTCGAACACTTCATTGAAAATAGAGTTTAGCAGGCCTACGAACCACCCGCAGAGAGTTGCTTTCTCTAAATGACTGTAAGCTTTCCAGATATGACTCTCGAACATCCTCCAATCTATCGTTTAGTAGGCATACAAACATCACTCCATAGTTGCTTTCTCTGCATGAATGTAAGCGTTCCTATAAATGATTCTCGTCCTTCTTCCAAACTAGAGTTTAGTATGCCTACAAACCACAACCCCATCGTTGATTTCTCCGAGTGAATATACCCAGTCCCCCATATGACTCTCCCCCTTCTTCCAAAGTAGAGTTTTGCAGGCCTACAAATCATCCCCCGAAAGTTGGTTTCTATAAATGACGGTACGCTTTCCTATATATTTCTCTTTAACTTCTTGCAAAATAGAAATTTGCATGGCTACAAAAAAGCCACCCCATAATTGCTTTCTCTGCATGAACGTAAGCATTCCCATATATCATTCTCCTACTTCTTCCAAACTAGAGTTCAGTATGCCTACAAACGACCACACCATCGTTGCTTTCTCTGAGTGAATGTAAGCCTTCCCATATATGACTCTCACTCTGAAACCAAAATAGAGTTTGGCACACCTACATTCCACACCCAGAGATTTGCTTTAAGCGACTCTAAGCTTTCTTATATGCGATTGTCAAACTTCGTCCAAACTAGAGTTTAGCATGCCTAGAAACCACCCCACAGTTGCTTTCTCTGCATGAATGTAAGCGTTCATATACATGACTTTCGTACTTCCTCCAAAATACAGTTTAGAATGCCTACAAACCACCACCCAAACGTTGCGTTCTCTGAATGAATGAAAGCATTCCCATGTTTGACTCTCACAATTGATGCAAAGTAGAGTTTAGCAGGCCAAGAAAGGCTCTCCCGAGAGTTACTTTCTCTAGGTGACTGTAAGCTTTCCTAAATAAGACTCTCCAACTTCTTCCAAACTACAGGTTAACATGCCCACAAAACATCACCCCATGGTTTTTTCTTTGCATGAATGTAAGCATTAGTATATATGACTCTGGTACTTCTTTCAAAATACAATTTAGCAGACCTAAAAATCACCCACCAAGAGTTGCTTTCTCTAAATGACTGTTCAGGTTTGGAACTTCTTCCAAACTATAGCATGCTTACAAAACACCACCACGTAGTTGCTTTCTCTGTGTGAATGTAAGCGTTCCCAAATATCATTCTCGTACTTCTTCCAAACTATTTAGTATGCCTACAAAAACCACCCCAGTGTTGTTTCTCTGAGGGAATGTAAGCGGTCCCATGTTTGACTCTCACACTTCATCCAAATTTGAGTTTAGCATGTGTACAAAAAAATCTCCCGAGAGTTGCTTTCCCTAGGTGACGGTAATCTTTCCTGTATAAGGTTCTCCAACTTCTTCCAAACTACAGTTTAGCATGCCTACAAAACCTGACGCCATAAGTGCTTTCTCTGTGTGAATGTAAGTGTTCCTATATAGGACTCTCGTACTTCTTCCAAACTACAGTTTAGTATGCCCTACAAACCACCACCCAAACGTTGTTTTCTCTGAGTGAATGTAAGCGTTCCCATATATGACTCTCACACTTCAACCAAAATAACTCTATTTCAACCAAAATAACTCTACATTCCACACCCAGAGAGTTGCTTTCTCTACGTGACTGTAAACTTTCCTATATATGACTCTCAAACTTCGTCCAAACTAGAGTTTTGCAAGCCTACAAAACACCACCCCATAGTTGCATTCGGTGCCGGAATGTGAGTGGTTCTACATGTGATTCTCTTGCTTCTTCTAGGAACCACAACCACAACGTTGCTTTCACTGAGTTCCCATATATTATTCTAACACTTCATTGAAAATAGAGTTTAGCAGGCCTACGAAACACCCCCGAGGGTTGCTTTCTCTAAGTGACTGTAAGCTTCCCAGATATGGCTCTCGAACTTCCTCCAAACTATATTTTAGTAGGCATACAAACATCACTCCATAGTTGCTTTCTCTGCGTGAAGGTAAGCGTTCCTATATACGATTCTCGTACTTCTTCCAAACTAGAGTTGACTATGCCTACAAATCACAATCCCATCGTTGATTTCTCTGAGTGAATGCACGCGGTCCCCAATATGACTCTCTCCCACTTCCAAACTGGAGTTTTTCAGGTGTACAAAACATCCCCCGAGAGTTGGTTTCTATGACTGTACCCTTTCCTATATATTACTCCTTAACTTCTTCCAAACTAGAGATTAGCATGGCTACAAAAACGCCACCCCATAATTGCTTTCTCTACGCGAATGTAAGCGTTCCCATATATCATTCTCCTACTTCTTCCAAACTAGAGTTTAGTATGCCTACAAACCACCACGCCGTCGTTGCTTTCTCTGAGGGAATGTAAGCCTTCCCATATATGACTCTCACTCTTAAACCAAAATAGAGTTTAGCAGGCCTACATTCCACACCCAGAGATTTGCTTTCTCTAAGTGACTCTAAGCTTTCTTATATGTGATTCTCAAACTTCGTCCAAACTAGAGTTTAGCATGCCTATAAAACACCACCCCATAGTTACTTTCAGTGCGTCAAAATGTATGTGCTCCTATATGTGATTCTCGTGCTTCTTCCAAACTGCAGTTTAGTAAGCCTACAAACAACCCCATCATTGCTTTCTCTGAGTGAATGTAAGCGTTCTCATATATGACTCTCACACTTCAACCAAAACAGGGTTTTGCAGGCCTACAAACCACCCGCCAAGACTTGCTTTTTCAAAGTGGCTGTTACCTTTCCTATATAGGACTCTGGAACTTCTCCCAAGCTAGACTTTAACATGTCTACCTGACACTACTCTGTAGTTGCTCTCGCTGTGTGAATGTAAGCGTTCCTATATATGAGTCTTGTACCTCTTCTTAACTAACATCTGGCATGCCAAAATAACACTCCCCCATTGTTGCTTTCTTTGAGTCAATGTAAACATTCCTATATATGTCTCTCGCACTTCTTCCAAACTAGAGTTGAATAAGTCTACAAACCAATCCCCGACAGCTGTTTTCTCTTAACGAATTTAAGCGTTTCTATATATGACTATGGCACTTCCTCCAAACTAGAGTTTAGAAAGCCTACACTCCACCCCTGTTCTTTGCTTTCTCTAAGTTACTGTATGCTTTCCTATACATGGCTCTCGAAATTTTCCAAACTAGAGTTAGCATGCCTACTGTACACCTACACATAATTGCTTTGTCTGAGTGAATATAAGCCTTCCTATATATGACTGTCGCACTTTTTCCAAATTAGAGTGTAGCCAGCCTGGAAAGCACCCCTTATAGTTGCTTTCATTGAGTGAATGTTAACATTCCTATGTATGACTCTCGCAACTTTTCCAATCTAAGATTTTAGCAATGCTACAAATCCCCCGCCGAGAGTTCCTATACATAACTGTCCTCTTTTTCCAAGCTAGAGTTTAGGAAGCCTAGAATCCGTCCCCCCGTAGACGCTTTATGTGAACCTAAGCGTTCCTATATATGACTCTCGCCTTCCTCCAAACTAGAGCTTAGCAAGCCTACAAACCAACTCCCTATAATTGCTTTCTCTGAATGAATGATATCGTTCCTATATAAGACTCTCGAACTTCTTCCAAACCAGAGTTTAACAAGCCAAAAAAGCACCCCCCATAGATGCTTCCTCTAACTCAAAGCTAATATTCCTATATATGATTCAGCTTCTTCATCCAAACTAGAGTAAGGCAAGCCTACAAATCACACATCAATAGTTGCTTTCTATAAGTAAATGTAAGCATCCCTATATATGACTATAGCAATTCTTCCAAACTGGAGTTTAGCAAGCCTACAGACCCCAGGACTCCACTCCATAGTACCCTGGGCATTGGCGCCTGCCTGTCATGCAGGACATAGGGGCGGACGCTCATCTCAGACACGGCATTGGTGGATTGTAGGCTTTTTTAAGTTTTTGAATTGAAGAACTCTGAGAATTGGAATTCGGTTTAGGGTAAGGTTAGGTGTTAGGGACTAGGATTAGATTTAGGGGTTAGGGTTTTAGGTTAGAATTAGGGTTAGGATTACTGTTAGGGTTAGAGATTAGGATTATGTTTAGTGGTTGGGTTTAGGTTTAGGGTGAGAGGCAAGAGTAAGGGTCAGGGATTAGGGTTACTGTTAGGAGTTAGATTCAGGGCTTACGAAGGGTTTGGTTTAGTGATAGGGTTAGGGCTTACGTTTAACGGTGTGTGTTAGGGCACGGGCCCCGTCTAATGTACGGGGCACTGTGGGTGTGGAGCAAGGCTGCGTCCCCACTTCATCTTACCCTTAGTGTTGGGCTTCAACTGTCACGCAGGACAAAGGCAGAGGCTCATGAAACGCATGGTTAGGATTAAGGTTTAAGGTTAGAGTCAAGGTTGAGGGTTAGGGTGAGGGTTAACAGTTAGAGTTAGGGTAAGGGGGTTAGGGATAGGGTTAGGGTTAAGGGTTAGGTTTATGGTTCAGGTTTAAGGTTAGCATTAGAGGGTAGGGTTAGTGTAACTGTAGGTCAGTGTTGCGGTTAGATCTCTAGGCATTAGGGTAAAGGTCAGGGTTAGGGTTAAGAGTTAGGGTTAAGTTTAATGGTTAAGGATTGGGATTAGGGTTGAGGGTTAGGGTTAAGATTATGGGTAATGACTCAGGATCAAAGGTTAGGGTTATTTTTAGGCGTAGGGTTAGCGTAAGGGGTTAGGGTTAGTGTTAGTGTTGTTGGTAGGGTTAAGGTTAGGGTTGGCGTTTCAGAATTAGGGATTAGGTGTTATGGTTATGGCTAGGAGTTAGCGTTAGATTTACGGTATAGGTCTTGTCCTCAGGGTGTCATGCATTAACGTTAAGATAAGGGGTTAAAGTTAGGGTTACGGTGAGCTTTACCTGTTAAGGTGAGCAGTAGGATCAGGGTTAGGTGTTATGTTCTGGGTTAGGGTTATGGGTGAGGGGTAGGGTTTATCCTTAGGGCACGGGCCCTGTATGCACTAGGAGGCGAAGTTAGGGGTCTGTGATGGTCGCTGGGAACCCACTCTATCGCACGCAGTGTATGGGCCTCTGGGTTTCATGCAGGACACTGTGGCAGAGCCGGCTTTCATGCATGGCTTAGTAGGATTGTAGGCTTTCAAAACTCTGAGAAAGCAAGAAGTCTGAGAATTAGATTTCGGGTTAGGATTACGGCACGGTTTAGGGATGAAGATTAGTGGTTAGGGTGAGGGCTTAGGGTTAGGGTTAGGGTTGCTGGTAGGTGAAGGTTAGGTTTGACGTTTTAGAATTAGGGATGAGGTGTTACGGTTATGACTATGGTTTAGGATTAGAATTACGGGATAGGGCTTCTTCTCAAGGTGTTATGCATTCACGTTAAGTTAAGGGGCTAAGTTAGGGTTACGGGGAGGTTTATGTTTTAAGGTGAGCAATAGGATCAGGGTTAGGTGTTATGTTCAGGGTGAGGGTTATCTGTTAGGGGTAGTGTTTATACTTAGCGTACGGGCCCTGTCTCCACTGGGCGGGGGGCGGGGGTTAGGGGGATGGGATTGTCCCCGGGAACACACACTATCGTACGCTGGGTATGGGCTCCTGGGTTTCATGCAGGACACAGTGGCAGAGCCCCCTTTTACTCATGGCATGGGAGGATTGTAGGCTTTCTAAACTCTGAGAAAGCAAGAACTCTGAGAATTAGATTTAGGGGTAGGATTCTGGTAATGTTTAGGGATGACGATTAGTGTCAGGGTGGGGTCTTGGGTTAGGGGTTGGGGTTAAAGGTTAGTGTTAGGTTTAACAGTTACAGTTAGGTTTACGGTTAAGTCTCAGGGTTTGGGTTAAGGTTTGGGTTTACCGTTTGGCACAGGGGTAGGCTTCAGTGTTAGCTTCATGGTTAAAGATTAGGAGTAGGGTTAGTGTGAGGGTTAAGGGTAAGGGTCAAGATTAAGGGTTCAGGTTGGGGTTAGGCTTAGGTTTAGGGTTAGGGGTCAAGGGTCAGGTTTAGGGTTAAGTGTTGGGCTTAGGGTTGGGGTTTAGTGTTAAGTTTATCGTTAAGGATTAGGGTTAGGGTCAGGGTTAAATGCTTGGGTGCGGGTAATGGTTAGGGTCAGGGTTAAGGTTTATGGATAGGGTTAGTGTTAAGGGTTTACAGGTAGGTTTAGGGTTCAGGGTTAGAGTTAGCATTAGGGCTTAAGGTTAGGATTAGGTGGTAGGTTAGATTTTAGGGTTAGATCTAGGCGTTAGAGTAAGGGTTAAGAGATAGGGTTAGGTTTAATGCTTAGGATTAGGGTTAGGGTTTGGGGTTAAAGTAAGTGTTAGGGGTTAGGTTGAAGGATCAAAGGTTAGTGTTATTTTTAGCTGTAGTGTTAGGGTTAGGGATAAGGGATAAGGTTGGCGTGAGGGTTTTCCTTACTGTTAGGGTTAAGGGTCAGGCTTAGATTAAAGGTTAAGGTTAGGGTCAGCGTTAAGGGTTAGGGTGAGGGTTAACGGTTACAGTAAAGGTTAAGCGTTAGTGTTAGGGATTAGCGATTAGGGTTTTTGGTAAGTGTTAGGGTTAGGAGTTAGTGTTTTATGAAGGGGTATGGTTAGAATTAGGATTGGGGTTAGTGTTAGGTTTAGGTTTAGGAGTTAGGTTTAGGGTAAAAGGATAGGATTAGCGTTAAGGGTTGGGCTCAGGTTTAGGGTTAAAGTTTAGTGTTAGGGTTAATGTTTAGTGTTATGGTCCAGTTTAAGTGTTAAGGTGAGGGTTAACGGTTAGGATTAGGCTTAGAGGTTGGGGATATAGTGAGGGTTCAGTGTTAGGGTTAGGTTTAGGGTTCAGGGTTAAGGTTAGCTGTAGGGGTTATGGTTAGGGTTAGGTGTTAGGTTAGTGTCAGGGTTAGGTCTAGTCGTGAGGGTAAGGTTTAGGGTTAGCTTTAAGAGCTAGGGTTAGGTTTAATGGATAGGATTAGGATTAGGGTTAAGGGTTAGGGTAAGGCTTAGGGGTTAGGGTGAAGGGTTAAGGGTTTTTATTAGGCATAGCGTTGGGGTTAGAAGTAAGGGTTACTGTCAGTGTTAGGGTTGTAGGCAGGGTTACGGTTAGAGTTAGCGGTTTAGAATTAGGGTTAGGGATTAGGTGTTACAGTGACGACTAGGAGATAGGGTTAGAATTATGGGATAGGGGTTGTTCTCAGGGAATGGGTTATGCACTAACGTTAGGATAAGAGGTTAAAGTTAGGCTCACGGTGAGGTTTACGTGTTAAGGGGAGAAATAGGAACAGGGTTAGGTGTTATGTTCACGGTGAGGGATATCTGTTACAGGTATTGTTTATGCTTAGCGCACGGGCCCTGTCTGCCTTAGGCGGGGGTGGGGAGAGGTTAGGGGACTGGGATTGTCACCAGGATCCCACTGTATCGTACTCTGGGTATGGGCCCGTGGGTTTGATGCAGGACATAGTGGTAGAGCCTCCTTTCACGCATGGCATGGGAGGATTGCAGGCTTTCTAAACTCTAAGAAAGCAAGAAGTCTGAGAATTAGATTTAGCGTTAGGATTCTGGTTAGGGTTAAGGATGAAGTTTAGTGTTAGGGTGAGGGCTTAGGGTTAGGGATTAGGGTTAGGGTTAAAGGTTACTCTTAGGTTTAACGGTTACAGTTCGGTTTAGGGTTGAGGTTTACGGTTAGGGTTAAGATGAGGGGTTAGGGTTTGGTAAAGGGTTAGGGTTAGGTACAGGGTTAGGGTTAAGTGTTAGGTTTACGGTTGAAGATTAGGATTAGGGTTAGGATTAAAGGTTAGCATGAGAGTTAACGGTTAGGGTTAAGGTTAAGTGTTAGGGTTAGGGTTTAGGTTTAGGGTTAAGGGTTAGGGTTAGCTTTAGGGTTCGAGTTATGTGTTAGGGTTTGTGTTAGAGGTTAGGGTTAGGTTTACTGGTCACGGTTAGGGTTACGTTTAGGGGTTAGCATTAGGGTTAAGGATTAGGTTTAGGGTAAGGGTTTAGAGTTAGTGTTGGGCTTTAGGCTCGGGGCTTAGGTTCAGGGTCAGGGGTTAGGGTTGGTGGTAGGGCTTAGATTTATTGGTCAGTTTAAGGGCACAGGACCTGGTTAATCTACGGTGAGAGGGGTGCGGTCGGAGTCATCACGAAAGCACAACATCATTCCCTGGGCCCTGGGACAAGACCTACATGCAGGACTCAGGCGGAGCCTCATCTCACACATGGCATGGCTGTATTGTAGGCTTGCTTCACTCGGGAATGGAAGTAGTGTGAGAATTAAGGTTAGGGTTGGGGTTAGGGGTTTCGAGTTAGGGGTTAGGCTTGGAGTCAGGGTTAGGTGCTAGGGATTAGTGGTTAGGGTTAGAGTTAGTGTTACGGGTTAGGTGTTAACTCTGGTTTAGGGGGCCAGGGTAAGGTTTAGGTTTGGAGTTAGCGTTAGGGTTAGGTGTTAGGGTTAAGGGATAGGGTTAGGATTAAGGGTTAGGCTTAGGGTAAGGGGTCAGGTTTAGGGTTAGGGTCAGGGTTAAGGGTTAGGGTGAGGGTTAACAGTTAGGGATAGGGTTAGGGGGTTAGGGATAGGATTAGGGTTAAGGGTTAGGTTTATGGTTCAGGTTTAAGGTTAACATTAGGGGGTTAGGGTTAGTGTTAACTGTAAGTCAGTGTTAGGGTTAGATCTCTAGGCATTAAGGTAAAGGTTAGGTTTAAGGTTAAGTGTTAGGGTTATGTTTAATGGTTAGGCTTGGGATTAGGGTTAAGTGTTAGGGTTAAGGTTAGGGGTTATGACTAAGGATCAACGGTTAGGGTTATTTTTATGCGTAGGGTTAGGGTAAGGTGTTAGGGTTAGTGTTAGTGTTGTTGGTAGGGTTAAGGTTAGGGTTGGCGTTTCAGAATTTGGGATCAGGTGTTATGGTTATGGCTAGGAGTTAGCGTTAGAATTACAGTATAGTGCTTTTTCTCAGGGTGTCATGCATTAACGTTAAGATAAGGTGTTAAAGTTAGGGTTATGGTGAGCTTTACCTCTTAAGGTGAGCAGTATGATCAGGGTTAGGTGTTATGTTCTGGGTTAGTCTTATGGGTGAGGGGTAGGGTTTATGCTCTGGGCACGGGCCCTGTATGCACTAGGATGCGAAGATAAGGGTCTGTGATGGTCGCTGGTAACCTACTCTATAGTATGCAGTGTATGGGCCTCTGGTTTCCTGCAGGACACTGTCGCAGAGCGGGCTTTCATGCATGGCTTAGTAGGATTGTAGGCTTTCAAAACTCTGAGAAAGCAAGAAGTCTGAGAATTAGATTTCGGGTTAGGATTACGGCACGGTTTAGGGATAAAGATTAGTGTTAGGGTGAGGGCTTAGGGTTAAGGGTTAGGGTTAGGGTTAGGGTTGATGGTAGGTTGAAGTTTAGGGTTGGCACTTTAGAATATGGATGAGGTGTTATGGTTATGGCTAGGGGTTAGGTTTAGAATTATGGGATAGGGCTTCTTCTTTGGGTGCTATGCATTAACGTTAACATAAGGGGATAAATTAGTGTTATGGTTAGGTTTATGTTTTAAGGTGAGCAACAGGATCAGGGTTAGGTTTTATGTTTGGAGTTAGGGTTATCTGTTAGGGATAGTGTTTTTGCTTAGCGCACGGGCCCTGTCTTCACCAGGAGGGGGGGGGGTTAGGGACTAGGATTGCCACTGGGAACCTGCTCTATCATGCACTAGTTATGGGCCCCCGGGTTTCTTGCAGGACACAGTGGCAGAGCCTCCTTTTACTCATGACATGGGAGAATTGTAGGCTTTCTAAACTCTGAGAAAGCAAGAAGTCTGAGAATTAGATTTAGGGGTAGGTTTATGGTAATGTTTAGGGATGAAGGTTAGTGTTAGGGTGCGTTCTGAAGGTCAGTGGTTAGGGTTAAAGGTTAGTGTTAGGTTTAACCGTTACAGTCAGGTTTATGGTTATGTTTTAGGGTTAGGGTTAAGGTTAAGGTTTAGTGTTTGGTACAGTGTTAGGCTTAAGTTTTAGCTTTAGGGTTAAAGATTAGGATTAGGGTTAGGGTTAAGGGCTAGTGTGAGGGTTAATGATAAGGATCAAGACTAAGGGCTAGGGTTTTTGTTAGTGTTAGGAATAAGTCTTCGTGTAGGCTTTAGGGTTAGCGTTAAGTGTTATGGTTAGGGTTAGGTTTAGGGTTCATGGTTAGTGTTATGTTTAGGGGTTAGTGTTAGGGTTAGGGATTAGGTTTAGGGTAAGGTTTTAGAGTTCGTGTTCAGCGTTACGGTCGGAGCTTATGTTTACGGTTAGGGGTTAGTGTTAGTGTTAGGGCTGAGATTTAGCTTTTAGTTTAAGGGCACAGGACCTGTTTTATCTACGGTGAGAAGGGTGCTGTCGGAGTCTCCACAAAAGCACAAAATCGTTCCCTGATCCTTGGGAAAGGACCTACATGCAGGACTCAGGTGGAGCCTCATCTCACGCATAGTATAGCTGTATTGTAGGCTTGCTTCACTCTGAGAATGGAAGTAGTGTGAGAATCAGGGTTAGGGTTTGGGTTAGGGGTTTGGAGTTTGGGATTATGGTTCGAGTCAGGGTTAGGTCCTAGGGATTAGGAGTTAGGGTTAGTGTTAGGGATAGGGGTTAGTTGTTGGATTTGGGTTAGGGTGCTAGGGTTAGGTTTAGGGTTGGGGTTAATATTAGGGTTAGCGTTTAGGGTTAAAGGATAGGATTATGGTTAAGGGTTTGGCTTAGGGTTAGGGTTAAGGGTTAGTGTTAAGGTTTAGGGTTAAGTTCAGGGTTACGTGTTAGGGTGAGGGTTAACAGTTAGGGTTATGGTTAGGGTCTTAGGGATAGGGTTAGGGTTAGAGTTAGGGGTTAGGATTAAGGGTGAAGTGTTAGGGTTATTTTTAGGCATAGTTTTAAAGTTAGGGGCTAGGGTAATGTTTGGTTTGATGGTAGGTTTAAGGTTAGGGTTAGCAGTTTAGAATTCGCATTAGGGATTAGGTGTTATGGTTATGGCTTGGAGTTAGGGTTAGAATTCAGAGATAGGAGTTGTTCTCAGGGTAAGTGTTATGCATTAACGTTATGATAAGGGGTTAAATTTAGGGTTATGGTGAGATTTACATTTTAAGGTGAGCAATGGGATCAGGGTCAGGTGTTATGTTCAGGGTTATGGTTAGGGGTGAGGGGTAGGGTTTATGCTTACGACTCGGGCCCTGTCTGCACTAGGCAGGGGGGGAGGGGTTTGGGGTTGCGATTGTCGTCGGGAACCCACTCTAGTGTATGCTGAGTATGGGCACTGGGGTTTCCGGCAGGACACAGTGGTAGAGCCTCCTTTTATTCATGGCATGGGAGGATTGTAGGCTTTCTAACGCTGAGAAAGCAAGAAGTCTGATAATTAGATTTAGGGTTAGGATTATAGTTAGGGTTAGGAATGAGGTTAGTGCTAGGGTGAGGGATTAGGGCTAGGGATTATGGGTAGAGTAAAGGTTAAATGTTAGAGTTAGGTTTAACGGTTACAGTTAGGTTTAGGGTTACGTTTTAGGGTGAGGGTTATGGTTAGGGGTTAGGGTTTGGTACAGGGTTAGGGTTAAGTGTTAGGTTTAGGGTTAAAGATTAGAATTCGGATTAGGGTTGACGGTTAGTGTGAGTGTTAACGGTTAGGTTTGTGTTTAAGGGTTAGGGTTAGGGTTTAGGGCTAGTGTTAAGCGTTCGTGTTAGATTTAGGGTTAGAGTAAAGTGTTATGGTTAGGGTTATGGGTTAGCATTAGGGTTAAAGGTTAAGGGTTAGGTTTATTTTCAGGCACAGGGTTAGGATTAGGTGTTAGGGTTAGTGTTACCGTTAAGGTTTTTTGTAGGCTTAAGGTTAGGTTTAGCAGTTTAGAATTAGGGTTAGGGATTAGGTGTTATGGTTATGGTAAGGAGTTAGGGTTAGAATTATGGCATAGGGGTTGGTCTCAGGGTCAGTTTTATGCTTAAAGTTAGGGTAAGCGGTTAAAGTTAGTGTTACGGTGAGCTTTACGTGTTAAGGTGAGCAATAGGATCAGGGTTAGGTTTTATGTTCAGGGTTAGGGTTATGGGTGAGGGGTAGAGTTTATACTTAGGGTTAGGGTTAGGGTTAGCGTTTAGGCTTAAGGATCAAGGGTTAGGGTTAGGGTTAGTGTTAGGGCTGTTGGTAGGGTTAAATTTAGGGTTAGCAGCTTACAATTAGGTATTAGGTTTTACAGTTATGAATAAGATTAGGGTTAGAATTATGGGATAGGTGTTGTCCTCAGGGTAAGTATTATTCATTAACGTTAGGATAAGGGGTTAGGGTTAGGGTTATGGTGAGTTTTACATGTTAAGGTGAGCAATAGGATCAGGGTCAGATGTTATGATCAGGGTTATGGTTATGGGTTAGGGGCAGTGTTTATGCTTAGGGCACAGGCCCTGTCTTCACTAGGTGGGGGGGCTCAGAGGCTGGGATTGTCACCAGGAACCCACTCTATCGTATGCTGGGTATGGGCCTCTGGGTTTCATGCAGGGCACAGTGGCAGAGCCTCCTTTCATGCATGGCATGGGAGGATTGTAGGCTTTCTAAACTCTGAGAAAGCAAGAAGTCTGAGAATTAGATTTAGGGTTAGGATTACGGTTAGGGTTAGGGATGAAGTTTAGTGTTAGGGAGAGGGCTCAGTGTTAGGGATTAGGGTTTGGTACAGGGTTAGGGTTAAGTGTTCGGCTTAGGGGTAAAGATTAGGATTAGTGTTAGGTTTAAGGGTTAGCTGAGGGTTAACGGTTAGGGTTAAGGTGAAGGGTTAGGGTTAGGGTTTAGGGTTAGGATTAGGGGTTCGTGTTAGGTTTAGGGTTACACTTAAGTGTTAGGGTTTAGGTTCAGGTTTAGGGTTCATGGTTAAGGTTATGTTTAGGGGTTAGGTTTAGGAGTTAGGTTTGGTGTAAGGGTATAGTGTTAGTGAAGGGAGTTTGGGTCAGGGTTTCTGTTTAGGGTAGGGGTTAGTGTTAGGACTTAGATTTAGCGATTAGTTTAAGGTCAGAGGACCTGTTTAATCTATGGTGAGAAGGGTGTGGAATCGGTCGCTGAGACACCACAGCATTGTACCCTGGGCCTTGGGCTCAGACCTACATGCAGGAATCAGGGGGAGCCTGTTCTCATGCATAGCATGGTTGTATTGTAGGCTTGGTTAACTCTTAGAATGGAAGAAGTGTGAGAATTAGGGTTATGGTTAGGGTTAGGGATTTGGGTTTAGGAGAGAGTGTTCAAATGAGGGTTAGGGGTTAGGCATTAGGGGTTAGGGTTAGTGTTAGGGTTAGGTGTTGGGGTGAGGGTTGGGTTAGGGGCTAGGGTTAGGTTTAGGGTTGGGGTTAGTGTTAGAGTTCGAGTTAGGGATTAGAGTTAGGGTTAAGGGATAGGATTAGGGTTAAGAGTTTGGCTTAGGGTTCAGGTTAAGGGTTAGGGTTATGGTTAAAGATTAGTGTTAGTTTAAACAGTTACAGTTAGGTTTAGGGTTAAATTTTAGGGTGAGGGCTTTTTAAACTCTGAGAGAGGAAGACGTCTGAGATTAAGATTTAGGGATAGGATTATGGTTAGGATTAGGGATGACGATTAGTGTTAGGGTGAGGGCTTAGGGTTAAGGGTTAGGGTTAGAGTTAGGGTTAAGGTTAGTGTTAGTTTTAACGGTTAAAGTTAGGTTTGGGGTTAAGGTTTATTGTGAGGGTTAAGGTCAGGGGTTAGGGTTTCGTACAGGGTAAGAGTTAAGTGTTAGGTTTAGGGTTAAAGATTAGCATTATGGTTAGTGTTAAAGGTTAGTGTGAGGGTAAAAGTTTAGGGTTAAGTTTAAGGGCTAGGGTTAGGGGTTAGTGTTAGGGTTAAGGGGTCTTGTTAGGTTTAGGGTTACAGTTAAGTGTTATGGTTAGTGTTAGGGGTTACGGTTAGGCTTAGGGTTCATGGTTAGTGTAACATTTAGGGGTTAGGGCTAGGGTTAAATGATAGTGTTAGAGTTAAGGCTTAGGCTTTGGGTAAAGGTTTAGGGATAGGTTTACGGGTTAGGGTTAGTGTCAGGGTTAAATGTTAGGGTGAGAGTTAACAGTTATGGTTAGGGTTATTGGTTAGGGGTTGTGTTTATGCTTAGGGCACGTGCCTTGTCTGCACTAGGCGGAGAGGTTAGGGGGCTAGCATATTCGCCGGGAAATCACTCTATCGTATGCTGGGTATTGGCCCCTGGACACAGTGGCAGGGCCTCCTTTCACACATGGCATGGGAGGATTATAGGCTTTCTAAACTCTGAGAAAGAAAAAGTCTGAGAATTAGATTTAGGGTTAGGATTATGGTTAGAATTAGGGATGAAGTTTAGTGTTAAGGTGATGCCTTAGGGTTAGGGGTTAGGTTTAGGGTCAGAGTTAAAGGTCAGTGTTAGGTTTAACAGTTACAGTTAGGTTTAGCGTTAAGGTTTAGTGTTAGGGTTCAGTTTAGGGGATAGGTTTTGGTACAGGTTAAGGTTTAAGTGTTAAGTTTAGAGTTAAAGATTACAATTAGGGTTAGGTTTAAAGGTAAGTGTGAGGATTAACGGTTAGGGTTAAGCATGAGGGTTAGGGATTAGGTTTAGTGTTAAGGGTTTATGTTAGTTTAGGGTTAGAGTTAAGTGTTATGGTTAGGGTTAGGGGTTAGGGTTAGATATAGGGTGCATGGTTAGGGTTACGTTTAGGGGTTAGGGTTACGGGTTAGGTTTAGGGTGAGTGTTTGGTGTTAGTGTTGGGCATTAGGATAAGGGCTTAGGTTTAGGGTTAGCGTTTAGGTTTAGTGTTAGGGCTTAGATTTAGCGGTTAGTTTAAGGGCACAGGACCTGTTTAATCTATGGTGAGAAGGGTGCAGAATTGGTCCCCTTGACACCACACCATCGTACCTGGGCCTTGGGCCCAGACCTACATGCAGGACTCAGGCGGAGCCTCTTCTCACTCATGGCATGGCTCTATTGTAGGCTTGGTGAACTCTGAAAATGGAGGAAGTGTGAGAATTAGGGTTATGGTTATGGTTAATTGTTTGGGGTTAGGGGTTAGGGTTCGAGTGTGGTTCAGGGTTTAGAAATTAGGAGTTAGTGTTAGTGTTAGGGTTAGGGGTTAGGGGTTAGTGTTGGTTTAGGGGCTAGGGTTAGATTCAGAGTTAGGGTTAGTGTTAGGGTTAGGGTTAGGGATTATGGTTAAGGTTAGGAATTAGGGTTAGGGTTAGGCTTAAGGGATAGGATTAGGGTAAAGGGTTAAGGCTTAGGGTTAGCATTAGGGATTAGGGTTAGGGTTAAATGTTAGGGTTTTGGTCTGATTTAAGGGTTAGGGTGAGCGTTAACAGTTAGGGTTAAGGTTAATTGTTAGGATTGGGGGTTAGGCTTAAGGATTCGTATTAGGGTTAGGGTATAAGGGTGAGACTTATGTCTTATGGTTAGGGACAGGGCTTTTGGTTAGGGATAAGGGTTAGGAGTTAGGGTTACTTTTAGGCATAGGGTAGGATTAGGGGTGAGGGTTAGGGTTAGGGTTAGTGTTAGGGTTGTTGGTAGTGTTAAGGTTAGGGTTAGCAGTTTAGAATTAGGGTTAGGGAGATTGAAGATGGCGGAATGGTGGTGACCTCCTGGATTCGTGCTCCCGGAGTGGAAGGCATGGGTCTCGGACTGCCACAACGCTAGAGGTTCACTCCCCCACAAGAACGGCGGTGTGAACCCACGGAGAATCAGCGTGGGACAGAGAGAGAGCGAGAAAGGTCTGAGGTGATCGGGAAATACATCGCGAAAAACTAGAGAGTGCGGAGGGTCATCAGAGAAGGGAGCGCGGGACGGTTGTACGCACCCCACCAGAGAGTGGGGTGGGTTCAGCCCCACAGGAAAGCATCTTGTTCCCCCTCTGACCTCCACACCCACTCAATTGGGGATTTGCCCAAAGTCGGCGCAGAATTGCCGCGGGAGACGTGAGCTCTGCAGAGGAGACATTGGCGGGAGGCATTTGGGACCCTAGAACGCTGTGCGCTGTGCGCGGCTGAGGCGCCTAGCAACTGTCTCCTATACGCGGGCGGCGGGGCTGCCTCCCTCCCGGCAGGAGCAGACGCCGATCTGTCTCGTTTGGGCGGGGCTGGGTTCTCCCGGTCTCGGCTCCTCTGGTCTCTGCCGGTCGCTGAGCGTTCAACCCCAGTGACAGTGCTGCAGACGGGCGGTCGCCATTGTTGGGTTTTGCACCCTAAACCCGGTGAAGTGATTGGGTACCGGGCGGCTCCCTTCCCTAGTCCACGGACCGACTAGGAGCTAAGCCTTTGTGTGATCACTGAGTGGTTCCCCAGTCACGAGAGAGTTGAGCGTGGACCTTGCGGACATTGGGGCGGGGAGGACCATCGCCCACGGGAACTGCAGCAGCTGGGGCGCTGGGCGAACGAGGGCGCCGCTCCCCTCCCCCTATCCACTGTCTTTCTCGCAGAGAGAGAGACGGAAACCACCTCGGGAGAGGAAGAGGAGCAGCCCCCCCAGCGGAGGTAGCAAAACCCTGAACAACACGCGAAGGGCTCCCCCTAGCGACAGAGGAGGCAGCTTACCTGGCGCTCACGGCCTGCCCCTTTCCAGACTAAAGCTGAAAGAAGGAATCTTAAGGATTCATCCAGATGGGAAGGGCTCAGCGAAAGAACTCTGGAAGTATAAAGAATCAAGCTGAAACTTCACCCTCAAAGAGGATTACTAGTTCACCACCAATTAACACAAACCAGATTCCAAATAGCAACATGTCACAGGAAGAATTTCAAACATGGATCATAAACACGCTGACCAGCATGCAAGTAAAAATGGATAATCAACATAAAGAAACCACAAAAAAGATCCAGGACTTGGAAGAAAAATTCACCAAAGAAATTGAAATTCTGAAGAAAAATCAAACTGAACTCCTGGAAATGAAGAATTTATTCAAGGAGCTACAAAACACAGTGGAAAGTCTCAAGAGCAGGGTAGATCAAACAGAAGAAAGAATCTCAGAGATCGAAGACAACACGTTCCAATTAAACAAGTCAGTTACAGAGCTGAAGCAAACAAACATGAGAATTAACCACAGTCTACAAGAAATGTGGGATTATGTGAAGAAGCCTAACGTCAGAGTAATCGGCATTCCTGAGGGTGAAGAAGACAATAAGCAAGGGTTGAATAAACTATTTGAAGATATAATTGAGGAAAATTTCCCAGGCCTAGCCAAATCTCTAGATATACAGGTTCAAGAAGCTCAAAGAACCCCTGGGAGATTCATACCAAATAGGAAGACACCACGTCATGTAGTCATTAGACTGACCAAAATATCCACTAAAGAGGCCCTTCTTCGAGCTGTAAGAAGAAAGAATCAAGTAACATACAAAGGAAAGACCATCCGAATCACGCCAGATTTCTCAACTGAAACCTTACAAGCAAGAAGAGATTGGGGCCCCATTCTCACTCTTCTGAAACAGAATAATGCCCAGCCTAGAATCCTGTATCCAGCTAAGCTCAGTTTTATATATGAAGGTGAAATTAAGACATTCTCAGATAAACAAAAACTTAGGGAATTCACCAAGACAAGACCAGCTCTCCAAGAAGTACTCAAAACAGAGTTACACATGGTCCAGCACAAGAAGGACCCTCGAATGTAACACTAATCAAGAGATAAATATAAAAACCCAATTATCATAATGGCTCAAGAGAGAAAACAGATCAATGAAATTCAACCCAACTTGAGGAAAAGCAATCTGTCTCACCTATCAGTTCTCTCATTAAATGTGAATGGATTGAATTCCCCACTCAAGAGACATAGACTGGCCCAATGGATAAAAAAATATAAGCCAAGTATCTGCTGTCTTCAGGAAACTCATCTAACCTGCAAGGATGCATTTAGGCTGAAGATAAAAGGATGGAAATCAATATTCCAAGCAAATGGAACCCAAAAGAAAGCTGGCGTGGCGGTTCTAATCTCCGATAACATAGTTTTTAAATCAACAAAAGTAAAGAAAGACAAAGATGGTTACTATATACTGGTGAAGGGTACAATTCAACAAGAAGACATAACTATACTTAATATATATGCACCCAACCTAGGTGCACCCAGATTCATAAAGCAAACCCTACTTGATCTCAACCAAATGATAGATAACAACACGTTAGTAGCCGGAGATTTTAACACGCCACTGACAGTTCAAGACAGATCTTCCAAACAAAAAATAAACAAAGAAATAGTGGACTTAAATACAACTCTCGATCAAATGGGCCTGACTGATATCTACAGGACATTCTACCCAAAAACCACTGAATATACTTTCTTCTCATCAGCTCATGGGACATTCTCCAAGATTGACCATATCTTAGGTCATAAAGCATGCCTTAAAAAATTTAAAAATATAGAAATTATACCATGCATCTTCTCAGATCACAGTGGAATAAAAGTAACAATGAACCCTAACAGAAATCCTCACTTCTACTCAAAGTCATGGAAGCTAAATAACCTTCTCCTGAACAATCATTTTATAAATGAAGAAATCAAGTCGGAAATCAAAAGATTTTTTGAATTAAATGACAAAGGAGATACAACCTATCAAAATCTGTGGGACACAGCTAAAGCAGTCCTGAGAGGAAAATTTATTTCCATAAATGCTTATACCAAAAAGACAGAAAACTTACAATTAGACAATCTAATGAATAGACTCAAAGTGCTGGAGAAGGAAGAACAGACCGATCCCAAACCCAGCAGAAGGAGAGAAATTATTAAGATTAAATCAGAACTAAATGAAAAGGACAACAATCAAACCATAAGGGAGATTAATAAAACCAAAAGTTGGTTCTTTGAAAAAATAAACAAAATTGACACACCTCTGGCTAGACTAACCAAGAACAGAAAAGAAAAATCTCTTATAACCTCCATCAGGAACACAAAAGGAGTAATCACGACTGATGCCACAGAGATACAGGATACCATATATGAATTCTACAAAAATCTTTATGCACACAAATTAGAAAATCTGGAGGAAATGGACAAATTCCTAGAAACACACAGCCTTCCCAGGCTCAACCAGGAAGAAGTAGAATTCCTAAATAGACCGATATCTAGATCTGAAATCGAAACAGCAATAAAAAACCTTCCCAAAAAGAAAAGCCCTGGACCAGATGGGTTCACACCTGAATTCTACCATACCTACAAAGAAGAACTGGTGCCCATCCTACATAAACTATTCTCCAATATAGAGAAGGATGGGATTCTCCCCAACACTTTTTACCAAGCCAACATAACCCTAATACCAAAACCAGGAAAAGATGCAACTAAAACAGAGAACTATAGACCAATTTCTCTTATGAATATAGATGCAAAAATTCTCAATAAAATTCTAGCAAATCGAATCCAAGTGCTTATCAAAAAAATAATCCATCACGACCAAGTGGGCTTCATCCCAGAGATGCAGGGATGGTTTAACATACGCAAATCTATAAATGTAATTCATCACATAAATAGAAGCAAAAATAAAGACCATATGATACTATCAATAGATGCAGAAAAAGCATTCGACAAAATTCAACACCCTTTTATGATAAGAACACTCAAAAAAATAGGCATAGACGGGGCCTATCTAAAAATGATACAAGCCATATATGACAAACCCACAGCCAACATCATACTGAATGGGGAAAAACTGAAAGCATTCCCACTTCGAACTGGAACCAGACAAGGCTGCCCACTGTCCCCATTACTTTTCAACATAGTATTGGAAGTCCTTGCAAGAGCTATCAGGCAAGAAAGCAGAATCAAGGGAGTCCAAATAGGGACAGAAGAGATCAAACTCTCACTCTTTGCTGATGATATGATGTTATATCTAGAAAACCCCAAGATTTCAACCAAGAGACTCCTGGAATTGATTAATGAATTCAGCAAAGTCTCAGGATACAAAATCAATACACACAAATCAGAGGCATTCATATACGCCAATAACAGTCAAACGGAGAACCAAATTAAGGACTCAATACCCTTCAAAATAGCAACAAAGAAAATAAAATATCTAGGAATATATCTAACTAAGGAAGTAAAGGACCTCTATAGGGAGAACTATGAAACTCTGAGGAAGGAAATCGCAGAACATGTAAATAGGTGGAAAACCATACCATGCTCATGGATCGGTAGAATCAACATTGTTAAAATGTCTATACTGCCCAAAGTTATCTACAGATTCAATGCAATCCCTATTAAACTACCAACATCTTTTTTCACAGACATAGAAAAAATAATTTTACGCTTTGTATGGAATCAGAGAAGACCCCGTTTAGCAAAAGCAATATTAAACAACAAAAACAAAATGGGAGGTATTAATTTGCCAGACTTCAAACTTTACTACAAGGCTGTGGTTCTAAAAACAGCCTGGTACTGGCACAAGTGCCGAGACACAGACCAGTGGAACAGAACAGAAAATCCAAATATAAAACCATCCTCATATAGCCATCTAATCTTTGACAAAGCAGAAAAAAACATACTCTGGGGAAAAGATTCCTTATTTAATAAATGGTGCTGGGAAAACTGGATATCCATATGTAGAAGACTAAAACAGGACACACAGCTCTCACCCCTCACAAAAATCAAATCACGGTGGTTAACAGACTTAAACCTTAGGTCAGAAACTATTAGAATTCTAGAAGAAAATGTAGGTAAGACTCTTACAGACATTGGCCTAGGCAAAGAATTTATGAGGAAGACCCCTAAGGCAATCACAGCAGCAACAAAAATAAATAAATGGGACCTGATCAAATTAAAAAGCTTCTGCACAGCCAAAGAAACAGTCACAAGAGTAAATAGACAACCTACAGAATGGGAAAAAATTTTCGCATACTACACATCAGATAAAGGACTGATAACAAGAATCTATTTAGAACTCAGGAAAATTAGTAAGAAAAAATCGAACAACCCTATCAAAAAGTGGGCAAAGGACATGAATAGAAATTTTTCAAAAGAAGATATAAAAATGGCTAACAAACATATGAAAAAGTGTTCAACATCTCTAATCATCAGGGAAATGCAAATCAAAACCACAATGAGATATCACTTAACTCCAGTGAGAACGGCCTTTATCAAAAAGTCCCAAAACTATACATGTTGGCGTGGGTGTGGAGAGACAGGTACTCTCATACACTGCTGGTGGGACTGTAAACTAGTGCAGCCCCTGTGGAAAGCAATGTGGAGATACCTTAAACAGATTCAAGTAGACCTACCATTCGATCCAGCAACCCATTACTGGGCATCTACCCAGAAGAACAAAAGTCATTCTATAAAAAAGACACCTGCACCCGAATGTTTATAGCAGCACAATTCACAATCGCAAAAATGTGGAAACAACCCAAATGCCCATCGATTCATGAATGGATTAGCAAAATGTGGTATATGTATACCATGGAATATTACTCAGCTATTAGAAATGATGGCGATATGGCATCTCTTTGGTTCTCCTGGAGTGAGCTGGAACCCATTCTATTAAGTGAAGTATCCCAAGAATGGAAAAACAAACACCACATGTACTCACCAGCAAACTGGTTTCCCTGAGAGCACATTTGGGATTCACACCAATAGGGTATTGGACAGAGGTCAGGGCTGGGTGGAAGGGATGGGTGTATACCTACTTGATGAGTGCGATGCGCACTGCCTGGGGAATGGACACGTTTGAAGTTCTCTCGGGGGGGGGGGGATGGGGTGGGGGGAGGGGAGGAGTGCACACCTACATGATGAGAGTGATGTGCACTGTCTAGGAAATGGACACAACTAAAGCTCAGACTCGGGGGGATGGGGAGGCATGGGCAATGTATATAGCCTGATCTTTTGTACCCCCTTGATGAGCTGAAAAACAAACAAAATAAAAAGAAAAAAAAAAAAAAAAAAAAAAAAGAATTAGGGTTAGGGATTAGGTTTTATGGTTATGGCTAAGATTTAGGGTTAGAATTATGGGATAGGCGTTGTTCTCAGTGTAAGTGTTATGCATTAACTTTAGGAGATGCGGTTAAAGTTAGGGTTACAGTGTGGTCTACATGATAAGGTGAGCAGTAGGATCAGGGTTAGGTGTTACGTTCAAGGTTAGGGTTATATGTTAGGCGTACTTTTTATGCTTAGGGCACGGGCCCTGTCTGCACTAGGCGGGAGGATTAGGGGTCTAGGATTGTGGCCGAGAACTTTCTCTATCGTACACTGGGTATGGGTCCCTGGGTTTCATGCAGGACACAGTGGCAGAGCCTCTTTTCACGCATGGCATGGGAGGATTGTAGGCTTTCTAAACTCTGAGAAAGCAAGAAGTCTGAGAATTAGATTTAGGGATAGGATTATGGTTAGTGTTAAGGATAAAGTTTAGCATTAGGGTGAGGGCTTAGGGTTAGGGGTTAGAGTTACGGTCAGGGTTAAAGGTTAGTGTTAGGTTTAATGGTTACAGTTAGCTTTAGGGTCAAGTGTTAGGGTTAAGGTTAAGGTTAGGGGTTAGGTTTTGGTACAGGGTAAGGGTTAACTGTTAGGTTTAGGGTTAAAGATTACGATTAGGGTTAGGTTTAAGGGTTAGTGTGAGAGTTAACGGTTAGGGTTAAGGTTAAGTGTTAGGGTTAGTGGTTAAGTTTAGGTTTAAGTGTTCGTGTTAGGTTTAGGGTTAGAGTTAAGTGTTATGGTTAGGGTTTGGGGTTAGGGTTAGGTTTAGGGTTCATCGGTAGGGTTACGTTTAGGCATTAGGGTTAAGGGTAAGGATTAGGGTAAGGGTTTAATGTTAGTGTTGGGCGTTAGGGTCAGGGCTTAAGTTTAGGGTTAAGGGTTAGTGTTAGAGTTAGCGTTAGGGCTTAGATTTAGAGGTTATTTTAAGGGCACAGGACCTGTGTAATCTATGGTGAGAAGTGTGCAGAATGGGTCATCGCCACACCACACCATCGTACCCTAGGCCTTGGGCCCAGACCTACATGCAGGTCTCAGGCAGAGCCTCTTCTCACGCATGGCATGGTTTTATTGTAGGCTTGGCTAACTCTGAGAATGGAGGAAGTGTGAGAATTATGGTTATGATTAGGGTTAGGTGTTTGGGGTTAGGGGTTAGTGTTCGCGTGAGGGTTAGGTGTTAGGGATTAGGGGTTAGGGTTAATGTTAGCATTAGGGGTTAACGGTTAGGGTTGGGTTAGGGACTAGAGATAGATTTAGGGTTGGGGTTAGGGTTAGGGTTAGGGGTTAGGGTTAGGGTTAAGGGATAGGATTAGGGTTAAGGGTTAAGGCTTAGGGTTAGCATTAAGGGATAGGGTTAGGGTTAAGGGTTAGGGTTATGGTCCGAGTTAAGGGTTAGGGTGAGGGTTAACAGTTAGGGTTAGGGTTATAAGTTAGGGATAGTGTTAGGTTTAAGGTCTAGGGTTAGGGTTAGAGGTAGCTTTACTGCTAAGATTAGGTCTCGGCATTAAGGTAAGGGTTAGTGTTAGGGTTAAGGGTTAGGGTTAGGTTTAATTGTTAGGATTAGGATCAGAATTAAGGGTTAGGCTTAGGGTTAGGGGATAGGGTTAGGGTTTAGGGTAAACTTTTAAGGTTATGTTTAGGGATAAGGTTAGGGTTAGCGTTTAAGGTTAGGGTTAGTATTAGGGTTGTTTGTAGGGTTAAGGTAATGTTTAGTGGTTAGAATTAGGGTTAGGGATTAGGGGTTACTGTTATGGCTAGGAGTTAGGGTTAGAATTAAGTGATAGGGGTTGTTCTTAGCATAAGTGTTATGCATTAATGTTAGGATAAGTGGTTAAAGTTAGGTTTACGGTGAGGTTTATGTGTTAAGGTGAGCAATAGGATCAGGGTTAGAATTATGAGTGAGGGGTAGGGTTTTGCTTAGGGTATGGGCCCTGTCTGCCCTAGGAGTGGGATTGAGGGGGATGCGATTGTCACCAGAAACCCACTCTATCGTATGCAGGGTATGGGCCCATGGGTTTCTTGTAGGACACTCTGGCAGAGCCTGATTTCACGCATGGTAAAGGAGGTTTGTAAGCTTTCAAATCTCTAAGAAAGTAAGAAGTCTGAGAATTAGATTTAAGGTTAGGATTATCGTTATGGTTAGGGATGAAGTTTAATCTTAGGGTGAGGGCTTCGGGTAAGGGGATACGGTTAGTTTTAGGGTTAAAAGTTACTGTTAGGTTTAACAGTTACAGTTAGACTTAGGGTTTAGGTTTAGGGTTAGGGTTAAGCTTAGGGGTTATGGTTTGGTACAGGGTTAGGGTTAAGTGTTAGGGTTAGGGTTAAAGATCATGACAAGGGTTAGAGTTAAGGGTTAGTTTGAGTATTAACAGTAGGGTTAAGGATAACTTTTAGGGTTAGGGGTTAGGATTAGTGTTAGGGCTGAGATTTAGCGGTTAGTTTAAGGGCACAGGACCTGTTTAATCTATGGTGAGAGTGGTGCACAGGGTCGCTGCGACACAACACCACCGTACGCTGGGCCTTGGGCCAAGACCTACATACAGGACTCAGGTGGAGCCTCTTCTCACGCATGACATGGCTGTATTGTAGGCTTGGTTAACTCTGAGAATGGAAGAAGTGTCAGAAATCGGGTTAGGGCTGGCTGTAGGTGTTTTTCACCCCTAACCCTAACACTAACCCCCTAATCCTAACCCTAACACTAACCCCAAGGTTAAATCTAACCTTAACCCCTACGACAACCCTAACCCTAACCCTAACCCCTCTCACTGTAGAATAAACAGGTCCTGTGCCCTTAAACTAACCACTAAATCTAAGCCCTAACATCAACCCTAACCTCTGACCCTAAACCTAAGCCCTGAGCCTAAAGCCCAACACTAACTCTAAACTCTTACCCTAAAGCTAATCCCTAACCCTAATGCTAACCTCTAAACGTAACCCTAACTGTGAACCCTAAACCTAACCCTAACCTCGAGCGCTAACCATAGCACTTAACTCTAACCCTAAACCTAACATGAACCCTTAATCCTAACACTAACCCTAACCCTAACTCTTAACTTTAACCCTGACTGTTAACCCTCACACTAACCTTTAAACCTAACCTTAATCGTAATCTTTAACCCTAAACCTAATATTTAACCCTAATCCTGTACCAAACCCTAAACCCTAACCTTAAACCTAACCATAAACCTTAACCCTGAACCTAACTGTAACGGTTAAAACTAAGAGTAACCTGTAACGCTACCCGTAACCCCTAACTCTAAGCCTTCACCCTAATACTAACCTTGATCCTTAACCCGAACCCTAACCCTAAATCTAATTCTCAGTCTTCTTGCTTTCTTAGAGTTTAGAAAGCCTACAATCCTCCCATGCCATGCGTGAAAGGAGGCTCTTCCACTGTGTCCTGAATGAACCGCTGGGGCCCATAACCAGAGTACGATAGAGTGGGTTCCTGGTGACAATCCCAGCCCCCTAACCACCCCCCCCCCCCGCCTAATGCAGACAAGGCCCATGCCCTAAGCATAAACTCTACACCTCACCCAAAACTCTAACCCTGAAAATAACATTTAACCCTGATTCTATTGCTCACCTTAGAATGTAAACCTCACCGTAACCTGAACTTTAACCTCTTATCCTAACGTTAATGCATAACACTTACCCTGAGATTAACCCCTATCCCATAATTCTAACCCTATCTCCTAGTCATAACTGTGACAACTAATCCCTAACCCTAATTCTAAACCACTAACACTAACTGTTACCCTACGTAGTTACTGTTACGGTAACCTACTGTTACCCTAACACTGAACCTAACCCTTACTCCTAACGCCAAAGCTATGGCTAAAAATAATGCTAACCCTTGACCCTTTACCCTAACTCCTAACCCTAACCCTAATCCTAACCACTAAACCCAACCTTAGCTCTTAACCCTAACCCTAAACCTTACCCTGATGCCTAGACCTAACACTAACACTAAACTAACACCTAACCCTAATCATAACCCCTAAAGCTAACCCTAACCCTGAACCCTAAACCTAACTCTAACACTTAATACTAACTATATCCCTAACCCCTAACCCCAACCCTAACCCTAACCGTTAACCCTCACCCTAACCCTTAAACCGGACCCTAACACTAAATCTTAACCCTAAAGCTACGCCCAACCCTTAACCATAATCCTATCCCTTAACCCTAAACCTAACCCCTAACCCTAAACCTAACACTAACCCCAATCCTAATTCTAACCATAGCCCTTAATACATCACTACGCCTAACCCCTACCCCTAACCCTAACCCCTAATGCTAACCCTAACACTGAACCCTAAATCTAACCCTATCCCTAACCCTTAAACATAACTCTATCCCTAACCAATAATCCTAAGCCTAATCTTTAACCCTCACCCTAGAGCTTAACTCAAACCGTAACCCTAAGCCTAAACCCCAACCCTAACACTTAACACAAACCCTAAGCCTAAACACTTAACGCCAATCCTATCCTTTAACCCTAACACTAACCCTGATGCCTAATCCTAACCCTAACACTAACCCCAACCATAAATCTAACCCTAGCCCCTAACGCAAAACTAACCCCTAACCCTAACACTAACCCTAAATCCTAGTCCCTAACCACTAAACCTCACTTGAACCCTAACCCCTAACACCAAACCCTTAACCCTAACCATAACCCTATTTCTCACACTACTTCCATTCTCAGAGTTAACCAAGCCTAAAATACAACCATGCAATGCGTGAGTGGAGTTTCCGCATGAGTCCTGCAAGTAGGTCTGGGCCAAAGGCCCAGGATCCGATGGTGTGGTGTCGCATGGAAACATTCTGCACCCTTCTCACCATAGATTACACAGGTCCTGTACCCTTAAACTAACCGCCAAATCAAAGCCCAAACACTGACCCTAACCCCTAACCCTACCTAAGCCCTGACCCTAATGCCCAACACTAACACTAAACGCTTACCCTAAACCTAACCCCTAAATGTAACCTTAACCATGAACCCTAAACCTAACCCAAACCCCTAACCCTAACCATAACACTTAACTCTAACCCTAAACCTAACATGAACACTTAACCCTAACCCTAACCCATAAACCTAACACTTAACCTTAACCCTAACCGTTAACCCTCACACTAAACCTTAACCCTAACCCTAATCCTAATCTTTAAGCCTAAACCTAGCACTTAACCCTTACCCTGTACCAAAACCTAACCCCTAATCTTAACCCTAAGCTTAAACCTTAAAGCTTAACCCTAAACCTAACTGTAACTGTTAAAACTAACACTAACCTTTAACCCTGACCCTAACTGAAACCCCTAACCCTAAGCCCTCACCATAACAGTAACCTATATTGCTAACCCTAACCCTAATCCTAGCCCTAAATTTAATTCTCAGACTTCTTGCTTTCTCAGAGTTTACAAAGCCTACAATCCTCCCATGCCATGTGTAGAAGGAGGCTTGGCCACGGTGTCCGGCATGAAACCAAGGGGCCCATACCCAGTGTATGATAGAGTGGCTTCCGGCATCTATCCCAGCCCTCTAAGCCCCCTCCTAGAGCAGAGAGGGCTCGTGATATAAGCATAAACACTACCCCTCACCCATAACCCTAACCCTGAACATCACAGCTCACCCTGATACTATTGCTCACCTTAACACATCAACCTCACCATAACTCTAACTTGAACCTGTTATCCTAACGTTAATGCATAAGACTTACCCTAAGAACAACCCCTATCCCTTAATTCTAACCCTAACTCCTAGCCACAATTGTAACACCTAATCCCTAAGGCTAATTCAAAACTGCTAAACATTACCTTATCCCTACAAACTAACCCTAACCCTAACCGCTAACCCTAACCGTACACCTAAAAATAACCGTAACACTTGACACTTAACCCTAACCCTTAACCCTGATCCTAATCCTAACAATTAAACCTAACCCTAACTCTTAAGCCTAACACTAACACGTACCCTAATGCCTAGACCTAACCCTAAGAGTAAACGTAACCCCTAACCCTAACCCTAATCCCTAATGCTAACCCTAACACTGAACCCTAATCCTAAGCCTTAAACCTAACTCTATCCTTAACCCATAACCCTAGCCCTAACCGTTAACCCCACACTAACCCTTAACTCGAACTGTAACCCTAACCCTTAAAACTAAACCTAACACTTAACGCTAACCCTAAGCCTTAACGCTTAACCCTTATCCTATCCCTTAACCCTAACCCTAACCCATAACGCTAACCCTAACCCCACTCTAAATCTAACCCTAGCCCCTAACCCAACCCTAACCCCTAAGCCCTAACCCTAGCACTAAACCCAACACCTACTCCCTAACCCCTAATCCTCACTCGAAGCTTAAGCCCTAACCCTAAGCCCTCTCCCTGACTAATCTTCATCCCTAACCCTAACCATAATCCTAACCCTAAATCTAATTCTCAGACTTCTTGCTATCTCAGAGTTTTAAAAGCCTACAATTCTCCAAAGCCATGCGTGAAAGCTGGCTCTGCCACAGTGCCCTGCATGAAACCCAGGAGCCCATACTCCGTGTACAATAGAGTGGGTTCCCGGGGACAATCACAGCCCCCTAACTCCCCCTGCTAGTGCTGACAGGGCCCATGCCCTAAGCAAAAACCCTGCACCTCACCCATAACCCTAACCCTGAACATAACACCTAACCCTGATGTTATTGTTCACCTTAACACGTAAACCTCACTGTAACCCTAACTTTAACCCCTATCCTAATGTTATTGCATAACACTTACCCTAAGAACAAACCCTATCCCTTAATTCTAAGCCTAACTCCTAGCATAACCGTAACACCTAATCCCTAAACTTAATTCTAAACTGCTAAACATTACCTTCACCCTACAAACAACCCTAACACTAACCCTAACTCTAACCGCTAACCCTAACCCTAACCATTACCCTGATCATAATCCTAACAATTAAACCTAACCCTAATTCTTAACCCTAACACGAACCTTTACCATAATGCCTAGACCTAACCCTAACTGTAACCCTAACCCCTAACCCTAACCCTAACCGCTAATGCTAACCCTAACCCCGAACCCTAAACCTAAACCTAACCCTATCCCTTAAACCTATTACTATCCCTAAACCATTACCCTAATCGCAACTGTTAACCCTCACTCTCACCCTTAACTTGGAACGAAACCCTAACCCTTAACCCTAACCTTAACCCTTACTGCTAATCTTAAGCCTTCACCCTTTACCTTAATCCTATCTTGTAAGCCTAACCCTAACGCTGACCCCTAACCCACCTGAACATTAACCCTAAACCTAAATCTAACGCTAGCCCCTTACAAAAACCTAACACCTAACCCCTGACACACTAATCCTAACTTCTAATTCCTAACCACTAAACTTCACTCAAACCCAAACCTCTAACTCCAAACACATAACCCTAATCATAACCCTAATTCTCACACTTCCTTCGTTCTCAGAGTTGACCAAGCCTACAATAGAGCCATGCCATGAGTGAGAAGAGGCTCTGCCTGAGTCCTGCATGTAGGTCTGGGCCCAAGGCCCAAGTACGATGGTGTGGTGTTGAGGCGACCCAGTCTGCACCCTTCCCACCATAGATTAAACAGAGCATGTGCCCTTAAACTAACCACTAAATCTAAGCCCTAACACTAAACCTAAATCCTAACCCTAAACCTCGGCCCTTACCCTAACGCCCAACAGTAACACTAAACACTCGCCCTAAACTTAACCCGTAACCCAAACCCCTAAATGTAACCCTAACCATGAACCCTAAACCTAACCCTAACCTCTAGCCATAACCATAACACTTAACTCTAAACCTAAATGTTACACGAAGCCTTATTCCTAACCCTAAGCCCAACCCTAACCCTTAATCTTGAACCTTGCCATTAACCCTCACACTAACCCTTAACCCTAACCCTAATCCTAATCTTTAACCATAAAGCTAACACTGAAGCCTAACCCTGTGCCAAACGATAAAACCAAACCTTAACCCTAACCCTGAAACTTAACCATAAACCTAACTGTAACTGTGAAAAATAACACAAACCTTTAACCCTAACCCCTAACCCTAAGAGCCCACCCTAACACTAATCTTCCTCGCTAAACATTACCATAATCCTACCCCTAAATCTAATTGTCAGACTTCTTGCTTTCTCAGAGTTTAGAAAGCCTAAAATCCTCCCATGCCATGAGTAAAAGGGGGCTCTACCACTGTGTCCTGCATGAAACCCAGGAGCCCATATCCAGTGTACGATAGAGTGGGTTCCCGGGGACAATCCCATCCCCCTAACCCCAGCCCCCCGCCCAGTGCAGACAGGGCCTGTACGCTAAGTATAAACACTACCCCTAACAGATAACCTTCACCCTGAATATAACACCTGACCCTGATCCTATTGCTCACCTTAAAACATAAACCTCCCCGTAACCCTAACTTATCCCCTTATCTTAACCTTAATGCATAACACCCTGAGAAGAAGCCCCATCCCATAATTCTAATCCTAATCCCCAGCCATAACCATAAGACCTCATCCCTAATTCTAAAATGCCAACCCTAAACTTCACCCTACAAACAACCCTAACCCTAACCCTAACCTCTAACCCTAAGCCCTCACCCTATCACTAATCTTCATCCCTAAACCGTACCGTAATCCTAACCCTAAATCTAATTCTCAGACTTGCTTTCTCAGAGTTTTGAAAGCCTACAATCCTACTAAGCCATGCATGAAAGCCCGCTCTGCCACAGTGTCCTGCATGAAAGCCAGAGGCCCATACACTGCGTACGATAGAGTGGGCTCCCAGCGACCATCACAGACCCCTAACTTCGCCTCCTAGTGCATACAGGGCCCGTGCCCTAAGCATAAACCCTACCCCTCACCCATAACCCTAACCCAGAACATAACACCTAACCCTGATCCTACTGCTCACCTTAACACGTAAACCTCACCCTAACCCTACTTTTAACCCCATATCGTAACGTTAATGCATGACACCCTGAGAACAAGCCCTATACTGTAATTCTAACCCTAACTCCTAACCATAACCATAACACCTAATCTCTAATTCTGAAACACCAACCCTAACCTTAACCCTACCAACAACACTAACACTAACCCTAACCCCTTACCCTAACCCTACGCCTAAAAATAACCATAACCGTTGATCCTTAGTCATAACCCCTAACCTTAACCCTAACCCTTAACCCTAACCCCAATCCTAACCATTAAACATAACCCCAACTCTTAACCCTAACTCTAACCATTACCTTAATGCCTAGAGTTCTAACCCTAACACTGACCTACAGTTAGAAGTAACACAAACCCATAATGCTAACCTTAAACCTGAACAATAAACCTAATCCTTAACCATAACACCCTAACCCTAACCCTAACCCTTAACCCTGACCCTAACCCTAAACCTTAACCCTAACCCTGAACCCTAACCCTAAGCCCACACTTAACCCTAACCCTATCCATTAACCCTAACCGCTAACGATAACACTAACCCCAACCCTAAACCTACCCCTGGCCCCCTAACCCAGAATTAACACCGAACCCGTAACACTAACTCTACCCCTAACCACTAGCACCTAACCCTGACTCGAAACCTAACCCCTAACTCGAAACCCCTAACCCGAACCCTAACCTTAATTCTCACACTACTTCCATTCCCGAGTGAAGCAAGCCTACAATACAGCCATGCCATGTGTGAGATGAGGCTCCGCCTGAGTCCTGCATGTAGGTCTTGTCCCAGGGCCCAGGGAATGATGTTGTGCTTTCGTGGTGACTCCGACCACACCCCTCTCACCGTAGATTAACCAGGTCCTGTGCCCTTAAACTGACCGCTAAATCTAAGCCCTACCACCAACCCTAACCCCTGACCTTGAAACTAAGCCCCGAGCCTAAAGCCCAACACTAACTCTAAACCCTTACCCTAAACCTAATCCCTAACCCTAATGCTAACCCCTAAACGTAACCCTAACCGTGACCAGTAAACCTAACCCTAACCTCTAACACAAACCCTAACACATAACTCTAACCCTAAAACTAACCCTAACCCTTAACCCTAAACCTAAACCCTAACCCTAACCCTTAACCTTAATCTTAACCGTTAACTCTCATGCTAACCTTTAATGCTAACTCTAATCCTAATCTTCAAACCTAAACCTAACACAACCCTAACCCTGTACCAAAACCTAACCCCTCATCTTAACCCTATCCGCAAACCTCAACCCCAAAACGAACTGTAACCGTTAAAACTAACAGTAACCTTAAACCGTAACCCTAATCTGTAACCCTATCCCCTCACCATAACACTACACTTCATCCTGAACCCTAACCATAATCCTAACCCTAAATCTAATTCTCAGACTTCTTGCTTTCTTAGAGTTTAGAAAGCCTGCAATCCTCCCATGCCATGTGTGAAAGGAGGCTCTACCACTGTGTCCTGCATGAAATCCACGGGCCCATACCCAGAGTCCGATACAGTGGGTTCCCGGGTACAATCCTAGCCCCCTAACCTCCCCCCAGCCTAATGCCGACAGGGCCCGTGCACTAAGCATAAATGATACCTTTAACAGATAACCCTAACCCTGAACATGGCACCTAACCCTGTTCCTATTTCTCCCCTTAACACGTAAACCTCACCGTGAGCCTAACTTTAACCTCTTAACGTAATGTTAATGCATAACCCATTCCCTGAGAACATCCCCTATCCCATAATTCTAACCCTATCTCCTAGTCATAACTGTAACACCTAATCCCTAACCCTAATTCTCCACCGCTATGCCTAACCATAACGCTGCCTACAACCCTAACACTGACAGGAACCCTTAGTTCTAACCCCAACGCTATGCCTAACAAAAGCCCTAACCCTTCACCCTTCACCCTAACCCCTGAGCATTACCCTAACCTTTAACCGTAATCCTAATCCTAACCATTAAACCTAACCCTAGCTCTTAAAGCTAACCCTAAATCTTACCCTCACGACCAGACCTAACCCTGACACTAACCTAACACCTAACCCTAACCATAACCCCTAAAGCTAACCCTAACCCTGAACCCTAAACCTAACCCTAACACTGAACCTTCACTATATCCCTAACCCCTAAGCCTAATCCTAACTGTTAACCCTCACCCTAACACTTAAACTGGACCATAACACTAAACATTAACCCTAACACTAAACTTTAACCCTAACCATAAGCCCAACACTTAACCCTAATCCTATCCCCTAACCCTAAGCCCTAACCCTAAACCTAACCCTAACCCCAACCCTCACCCTTAATCTTGACCCTTACCATTAACCCTCACACTAACCCTAATCCTAATCTTTAACCATAAAGCTAACACTGAAGCCTAACCCTGTGCCAAACGCTAAACCCAAACCTTAACCCTAACCCTGAAACTTAACCATAAACCTAACTGTAACTGTTACACCTAACACTAACCTCTAACCCTAACCCCTAACCCTAAGACCCCACCTTAACACTAACCCTAACCCTAAACATTATCATAATCCTACCCCTAAATCTAATTCTCGGACTTCTTGCTTTCTTAGAGTTTAGAAAGCCTAAAATCCTCCCATGCCATGAGTAAAAGGGGGCTCTGCAGCTGTCTCTTGCATGAAACCAGGAGCCCATACCTAGCGTATGATAGAGTGGGTTCCCGGGGACAACCCCATCCCCCTAACCCCAGCCCCCCGCCCAGTGCAGACAGGGCCTGTACGCTAAGTATAAACACTACCCCTAACAGATAACCCTCACCCTGAACATAACACCTGACCCTGATCCTATTGCTCACCTTAAAACATAAACCTCCCCGTAACCCTAACTTATCCCCTTATCTTAACCTTAATGCATAACACCCTGAGAAGAAGCCCTATCCCATAATTCTAATCCTAACCCCTAGCCATAACCGTAACACCTCATCCCTAATTCTAAAATGCCAACCCTAACCTTCACCCTGCCAACAACCCTAACCCTAACCCTAACCCCTAACCCTAAGCCCTGACCCTATCACTAATCTTCATCCCTAAACCGTACCGTAATCCTAACCCTAAATCTAATTCTCAGACTTGCTTTCTCAGAGTTTTGAAAGCCTACAATCCTACTAAGCCATGCATGAAAGCCCGCTCTGCCACAGTGTCCTGCATGAAAGCCAGAGGCCCATACACTGCGTACGATAGAGTGGGCTCCCAGCGACCATCACAGACCCCTAACTTCGCCTCCTAGTGCATACAGGGCCTGTGCCCTAAGCATAAACCCTACCCCACACCCATAACCCTAACCCAGAACATAACACCTAACCCTGATCCTACTGCTCACCTTAACACGTAAACCTCACCCTAACCCTAACTTAACCCCTTATCTTAACGATAATGCATGACACCCTGAGAACAAGCCCTATACCGTAATTCTAACCCTAACTCCTAG
>NC_090983.1:105112500-105117500 GCF_041146395.1 Eulemur rufifrons | reverse complement strand
AGTAAACTTTAACCCTAAACCTAAGCCCAACCCGTAACCCTAATCCTATTCTTTTACCCTAAAACTAACCCCTAAACCTAACCCCTATACCTCACCCTAACTCTAACCCCAATCCTAATTCTAACCATACCCCTTCATAAAACACTAACTCCTAACCGCTAACCCTAACACTAACCAAAAACCCTAATCACTAATCCCTAACCCTAACGCTTAACCTTTACCCTAACCGTTAACCCTCACCCTAAATCTTAACACTGACCCTAACCTTAACCTTTAACTCTAAGCCTAACCCTTAACCGTACAGTAAGGAAGACCCTTAATGCTAATGGGATCCCTTATCCCTAACCCTAACACTACAGCTAAAAATAACCCTAACCTTTGATCCTTAAACCTAACCCCTAACACTTACTTTAACCCCAAACCCTAACCCTAATCCTAAGCATTAAACCTAACCCTATCTCTTAATCCTAACGCTAGCCCTTACCCTAACGCCTAGATCTAACCCTAAATCTAACCTACCGCCTAATCCTAACCTTAAGCCCTAATGCTAACTCTAACCCTGAACCCTAAACCTACCCGTAACCCTTAACACTAACCGTATTTGTGAACCTTAACCCTGACCCTAACCATTACCCGCACCCAAGCATTTAACCCTGACCCTAACCCTAATTCTTAATGCTAACCCTAACACTAAACCCTAACCCTAAGCCCAACACTTATCCCTAATGCTATCCCTTAACCCTAACCCTAACCCTAATGCTACCCCCTAAACGTAACCCTAACCGTGACCACTAAACCTAACCCTAACCTCTAACACAAACCATAGCACATAACTCTAACCCTAAAACTAACCCTAACCCTAACTCTAACCCTAAACCCTAACGTTTAACCTTAACCCTAAACGTTAACTCTCACGCTAACCTTTAATCCTAACCCTAATCCTAATCTTCAACCCTAAACCTAACACTTAACCCTAACCCTGTACCAAACCCTAACCCCTCATCTTAACCCTAACCGTAAACCTCAACCCGAAACCAAAGTGTAACCGTTAAACCTAAGAGTAACCTTTAACCCTAACCCTAATCCCTAACCCTAAGCCCTCACCCTAACACTAAACTTCATCCTTAACCCTAACCAGAATCCTAACGCTAAATCTAATTCTCAGACTTCTTGCTTTCTTAGAGTTTAGAAAGCCTGCAATCCTCCCATGCCATGCGTGAAAGGAGGCTCTACCACTGTGTCCTGCATGAAACCCACGGGCCCATACCCAGAGTATGATAGAGTGGGTTCCCGGGTACAATCCCAGCCCCCTAAACTCCCCCCGCCCGCCTAATGCAGACAGGGCCCGTGCGCTAAGCATAAACAATACCTTTAACAGATAACCCTAACCCTGAACATAACACCCAACCCTGTTCCTATTTCTCCCCTTAACACGTAAACCACACCGTGCGCCTAACTTTAACCTCTTATCCTAACGTTAATCCATAACCCATTTCCTGAGAACAACCCCTATCCCATAATTCTAACCGTATATCCTAGTCATCACTGTGACACCTAATCCCTAACCCTAATTCTAAACCGCTAACGCTAACCCTAACCCTACCTACAACTCTGACACTGACAGTAACCCTTACTTCTAACCCCAACGCTATGCCTAACAAAAACCCTAACCCTTGACCCTAACCCTTCACCCTAACCCCTAAGCCTTACCCTAACCCTTAACCCTAATCCTAATCCTAACCATTAAACCTAACCCTAGCTCTTAAAGCTAACCCTAAACCTTACCCTCACGACTAGACCTAACCCTGACACTAACCTAACACCTAACCCTAACCAGAACCCCTAAAGCTAACCCTGAACCCTATCCCTAACCCTAGCAGTAAACTTTAACCCTAAACCTAAGCCCAACCCGTAACCCTAATCCTATCCTTTTACCCTAAAACTAACCCCTAAACCTAACCCCTATACCTCACCCTAACTCTAACCCCAATCCTAATTCTAACCATACCCCTTCATAAAACACTAACTCCTAACCGCTAACCCTAACACTAACCAAAAACCCTAATCACTAATCCCTAACCCTAATGCTTAACCTTTACCCTAACCGTTAACCCTCACCCTAAATCTTAACACTGACCCTAACCTTCACCTTTAACTCTAAGCCTAACACTTAACCCTACAGTAAGGAAGACCCTTAATGCTAATGGGAACCCTTATCCCTAACCCTAACACTACAGCTAAAAATAACCCTAACCTTGGATCCTTAAACCTAACCCCTAACACTTACTTTAACCCCAAACCCTAACCCTAATCCTAAGCATTAAACCTAACCCTATCTCTTAACCCTAACGCTAGCCCTTACCCTAAGGCCTAGATCTAACCCTAAATCTAACCTACCGCCTAATCCTAACCTTAAGCCCTAATGCTAACTTTAACCCTGAACCCTAAACCTACCCGTAACCCTTAACACTAACCCTATCCGTGAACCTTAACCCTGACCCTAACCATTACCCGCACCCAAGCATTTAACCCTGACCCTAACCCTAATCCTTAATGCTAACCCTAACACTAAACCCTAACCCTAAGCCCAACACTTATCCCTAATCCTATCCCTTAACCCTAACCCTAACCCTAATGCTACCCCCTAAACGTAACCCTAACCGTGACCAGTAAACCTAACCCTAACCTCTAACACAAACCATAGCACATAACTCTAACCCTAAAACTAAACCTAACTCTAACCCTAAACCCTAACTCTTAACCTTAACACTAAGCGTTAACTCTCACGCTATCCTTTAATCCTAACCCTAATCCTAATCTTCAACCCTAAACCTAACACTTAACCCTAACCCTGTACCAAACCCTAACCCCTCATCTTAACCCTAACCGTAAACCTCAACCCTAAACCAAAGTGTAACCGTTAAACCTAAGAGTAACCTTTAACCCTAACCCTAATCCCTAACCCTAAGCCCTCACCCTAACACTAAACTTCATCCTTAACCCCTACCATAATCCTACCCCTAAATTTAATTCTCAGACTTCTTGCTTTCTTAGAGTTTAGAAAGCCTGCAATCCTCCCATGCCATGCGTGAAAGGAGGCTCTACCACTGTGTCCTGCATGAAACCCACGGGCCCATACCCAGAGTATGATAGAGTGGGTTCCCGGGTACAATCCCAGCCCCCTAAACTCCCCCCGCCCGCCTAATGCAGACAGGGCCCGTGCGCTAAGCATAAACAATACCTTTAACAGATAAGCCTAACCCTGAACATAACACCCAACCCTGTTCCTATTTCTCCCCTTAACACGTAAACCTCACCGTGCGCCTAACTTTAACCTCTTATCCTAACGTTAATGCATAACCCATTTCCTGAGAACAACCCCTATCCCATAATTCTAACCCTATCTCCTAGTCATCACTGTGACACCTAATCCCTAACCCTAATTCTAAACCGCTAACCCTAACCGTAACCCTACCTACAACCCTAACACTGACAGTAACCCTTACTTCTAACCCCAACGCTATGCCTAACAAAAACCCTAACCCTTGACCCTAACCGTTCACCCTCACCTCTAAGCCTTACCCTAACCCTTAACCCTAATCCTAATCCTAACCATTAAACCTAACCCTAGCTCTTAAAGCTAACCCTAAACCTTACCCTCACGACTAGACGTAATCCTGACACTAACCTAACACCTAACCCTAACCAGAAACCCTAAAGCTAACCCTGAACCCTATCCCTAACCCTAGCAGTAAACTTTAACCCTATACCTAAGCCCAACCAGGAACCCTAATCCTATCCTTTTACCCTAAAACTAACCCCTAAACCTAACCCCAATACCTCACCCAAACTCTAACCCCAACCCTAATTCTAACCATACCCCTTCATAAAACACTAACTCCTAACCGCTAACCCTAACACTAACCAAAAACCCTAATCACTAATCCCTAACCCTAACGCTTAACCTTTACCCTAACCGTTAACCCTCACCCAAAATCGTAACACAGACCCTACCTTTAACCTTTAACTCTAAGCCTAACCCTTAATCCTACAGTAAGGAAGAACCTTAATGCTAATGGGATGCCTTATCCCTAACCCTAACACTACAGTTTAAAATAACCCTAACCTTTGATCCTTAAACCTAACCCCTTACACTTACTTTAACCCCAAACCCTAACCCTAATCCTAAGCATTAAACCTAACCCTATCTCTTAAACCTAACACTAGCCCTTACCCTAACGCCTAGATCTAACCCTAAATCTAACCTACTGCCTAATCCTAACCTTAAGCCCTAATGCTAACTCTAACCCTAAACCTACCCGTAACCCTTAACACTAACCCTATCCGTGAACCTTAACCCTGACCCTAACCATTACCCGCACCCAAGCATTTAACCCTGACCCTAACCCTAATCCTTAATGCTAACCCTAAGACTAAACGCTAACCCTAAGCCGAACACTTAACCCTAATCCTATCCCTTAACCCTAACCCTAACCCTAATGCTAACCCCTAAACGTAACCCTAACCGTGACCAGTAAACCTAACCCTAACCTCTAACACAAACCATAGCACATAACTCTAACCCTAAAACGAACCTTAACACTAACCCTAACCCTAAACCCTAACTCTTAACCTTAACCCTAAGCGTTAACTCTCACGCTAACCTTTAATCCTAACCCTAATCCTAATCTTCAACCCTAAACCTAACACTTAACCCTAACCCTGTACCAAACCCTAACCCCTCATCTTAACCCTAACCGTAAACCTCAACCCTAAACCAAAGTGTAACCGTTAAAGCTAAGAGTAACCTTTAACCCTAACCCTAATCCCTAACCCTAAGCCCTCACCCTAACACTAAACTTCATCCTTAACCCTAACCATAATCCTATCCCTAAATCTAATTCTCAGACATCTTGCTTTCTTAGAGTTTAGAAAGCCTGCAATCCTCCCATGCCATGCGTGAAAGGAGGCTCTACCACTGTGTCCTGCATGAAACCCAC
>NC_090983.1:105105000-105110000 GCF_041146395.1 Eulemur rufifrons | reverse complement strand
TTACTTCTAACCCCAACGCTATGCCTAACAAAAACCCTAACCCTTGACCCTAACCCTTCACCCTAACCCCTAAGCCTTACCCTAACCCTTAACCCTAATCCTAATCCTAACCATTAAACCTAACCCTAGCTCTTAAAGATAACCCTAAACCTTACCCTCACGACTAGACCTAACCCTGACACTAACCTAACACCTAACCCTAACCAGAACCCCTAAAGCTAACCCTCAACCCTATCGCTAACCCTAGCAGTAAACTTTAACCCTAAACGTAAGCCCAACCCGTAACCCTAATCCTATCCTTTTACCCTAAAACTAACCCCTAAACCTAACCCCTATACCTCACCCTAACTCTAACCCCAATCCTAATTCTAACCATACCCCTTCCTAAAACACTAACTCCTAACCGCTAACCCTAACACTATCCAAAAACCCTAATCACTAATCCCTAACCCTAACGCTTAACCTTTACCCTAGCCGTTAACCCTGACCCTAAATCTTAACACTGACCCTAACCTTAACCTTTCACTCTAAGCCTAACCCTTAACCCTACAGTAAGGAAGACCCTTAATGCTAATGGGATCCCTTATCCCTAACCCTAACACTACAGCTAAAAATAACCCTAACCTTTGATCCTTAAACCTAACCCCTAACACTTACGTTAACCCCAAACCCTAACCCTAATTCTAAGCATTAAACCTAACCCTATCTCTTAACCCTAACGCTAGCCCTTACCCTAACGCCTAGATCTAACCCTAAATCTAACCTACCGCGTAATCCTAGCCTTAAGCCCTAATGCTAACTCTAACCCTGAACCCTAAACCTACCCGTAACCATTAACACTAACCCTATCCTTGAACCTTAACCCTGACCCTAACCATAACCCGCACCCAAGCATTTAACCCTGACCCTAACCCTAATCCTTAATGCTAACCCTAACACTAAACCCTAACCCTAAGCCCAACACTTATCCCTAATCCTATCCCTTAACCCTAACCCTGACCCTAATGCTACCCCCTAAACGTAACCCTAACCTTGACCAGTAAACCTAACCCTAACCTCTAACACAAACCATAGCACATAACTCTAACCCTAAAACTAACCCTAAACCTAACCCTAACCCTAAACCCTAACTCTTAACCTGAACCCTAAGCGTTACCTCTCACGCTAACCTTTAATCCTAACCCTAATCCTAATCTTCAACCCTAAACCTAACACTTAACCCTAACCCTGTACCAAACCCTAACCCCTCATCTTAACCCTAACCGTAAACCTCAACCCTAAACCAAAGTGTAACCGTTAAACCTAAGAGTAACCTTTAACTCTAACCCTAATCCCTAACCCTAAGCCCTCACCCTAACACTAAACTTCATCCTTAACCCTAACCAGAATCCTAACCCTAAATCTAATTCTCAGACTTCTTGCTTTCTTAGAATTTAGAAAGCCTGCACTCCTCCAATGCATGCGTGAAAGGAGGCTCTACCACTGTGTCCTGCACGAAACCCACGGGCTCATACCCAGAGTATTATAGAGTGGGTTCCCGGGTACAATCCCAGCCCCCTAAACTCCCCCCGCCCGCCCAATGCAGACAGGGCCCGTGCCCTAAGCATAAACAATACCTTTAACAGATAACCCTAACCCTGAACATAACACCCAACCCTGTTCCTATTTCTCCCCTTAACAGGTAAACCTCACCGTGCGCCTAACTTTAACCACTTATCCTAACGTTAATGCATAACCCATTTCCTGAGAACAACCCCTATCCCATAATTCTAACCCTATCTCCTAGTCATCACTGTGACACCTAATCCCTAACCTTAATTCTAAACTGCTAACCCTAACCGTAACCCTACCTACAACCCTAACACTGACAGTAACCCTTACTTCTAACCCCAACGCTATGCCTAACAAAAACCCTAACCCTTGACCCTAACCCTTCACCCTAACCCCTAAGCCTTACCTTAACTCTTAACCCTAATCCTAATCCTAACCATTAAACCTAACCCTAGCTCTTAAAGCTAACCCTAAACCTTACCCTCACGACTAGACCTAACCCTGACACTAACCTAACACCTAACCCTAACCAGAACCCCTAAAGCTAACCCTGAACCCTATCCCTAACCCTAGCAGTAAACTTTAACCCTAAACCTAAGCCCAACCCGTAACCCTAATCCTATCCTTTTACCCTAAAACTAACCCCTAAACCTAACCCCTATACCTCACCCTAACTCTAACCCCAATCCTAATTCTAACCATACCCCTTCATAAAACACTAACTCCTAACCGCTAACCCTAACACTAACCAAAAACCCTAATCACTAATCCCTAACCCTAACGCTTAACCTTTACCCTAGCCGTTAACCCTCACCCTAAATCTTAACACTGACCCTAACCTTAACCTTTAACTCTAAGCCTAACCCTTAACCCTACAGTAAGGAAGACCCTTAATGCTAATGGGATCCCTTATCCCTAACCCTAACACTACAGCTAAAAATAACCCTAATCTTTGATCCTTAAACCTAACCCCTAACACTTACTTTAACCCCAAACCCTAACCCTAATCCTAAGCATTAAACCTAACCCTATCTCTTAACCCTAACGCTAGCCCTAACCCTAACGCCTAGATCTAACCCTAAATCTAACCTACCGCGTAATCCTAGCCTTAAGCCCTAATGCTAACTCTAACCCTGAACCCTAAACCTACCCGTAACCCTTAACACTAACCCTATCCTTGAACCTTAACCCTGACCCTAATCATTAAGCGCACCCAAGCATTTAACCCTGACCCTAACCCTAATCCTTAATGCTAACCCTAACACTAAACCCTAACCCTAAGCCCAACACTTATCCCTAAACCTATCCCTTAACCCTAACCCTGACCCTAATGCTACCCTCTAAACGTAACCCTAACCGTGACCAGTAAACCTAACCCTAACCTCTAACACAAACCATAGCACATAACTCTAACCCTAAAACTAACCCTAAACCTAACCCTAACCCTAAACCCTAACTCTTAACCTGAACACTAAGCGTTATCTCTCACGCTAACCTTTAATCCTAACCCTAATCCTAATCTTCAACCCTAAACCTAACACTTAACCCTAACCCTGTACCAAACCCTAACCCCTCATCTTAACCCTAACCGTAAACCTCAACCCTAAACCAAAGTGTAACCGTTAAACCTAAGAGTAACCTTTAACCCTAACCCTAATCCCTATACCTAAGCCCTCACCCTAACACTAAACTTCATCCTTAACCCTAACCATAATCCTAACCCTAAATCTAATTCTCAGACTTCTTGCTTTCTTAGAATTTAGAAAGCCTGCACTCCTCCCATGCCATGCGTGAAAGGAGGCTCTACCACTGTGTCCTGCACGAAACCCACGGGCTCATACCCAGAGTATGATAGAGTGGGTTCCCGGGTACAATCCCAGCCCCCTAAACTCCCCCCGCCCGCCCAATGCAGACAGGGCCCGTGCCCTAAGCATAAACAATACCTTTAACAGATAACCCTAACCCTGAACATAACACCCAACCCTGTTCCTATTTCTCCACTTAACACGTAAACCTCACCCTGCGCCTAACTTTAACCTCTTATCCTAACGTTAATGCATAACCCATTTCCTGAGAACAACCCCTATCCCATAATTCTAACCCTATCTCCTAGTCATCACTGTGACACCTAATCCCTAACCCTAATTCTAAACCGCTAACCCTAACCCTAACCCTACCTACAACCCTAACACTGACAGTAACCCTTACTTCTAACCCTAACGCTATGCCTAACAAAAACCCTAACCCTTGACCCTAACCCTTCACCCTAACCCCTAAGCCTTACCCTAACCCTTAACCCTAATCCTAATCCTAACCATTAAACTTAACCCTAGCTCTTAAAGCTAACCCTAAACATTACCCTGACGACTACACCTAACCCTGACACTAACCTAACACCTAACCCTAACCAGAATCCCTAAACCTATCCCTGAACCCTATCGCTAACCCTAGCAGTAAACTTTAACCTTAAACCTAAGCCCAACCCATAACCCTAATCCTATCCTTTTACCCTAAAACTAACCCCTAAACCTAACCCCTATACCTCACCCTAACTCTAACCCCAATCCTAATTCTAACCATACCCCTCCATAAAACACTAACTCCTAACCGCTAACCCTAACACTAACCAAAAACCCTAATCACTAATCCCTAACCCTAACGCTTATCCTTTACCCTAACCGTTAACCCTCACCCTACATCTTAACACTGACCCTAACCTTAACCTTTAACTCTAAGCCTAACCCTTAACCCTACAGGAAGGAAGACCCTTAATGCTAATGGGATCCCTTATCCCTAACCCTAACACTACAGCTAAAAATAACCCTAACCTTTGATCCTTAAACCTAACCCCTAACACTTACTTTAACCCCAAACCCTAACCCTAATCCTAAGCATTAAACCTAAACCTATCTCTTAACCCTAACGCTAGCCCTAACCCTAACGCCTAGATCTAACCCTAAATCTAACCTACCGCGTATTCCTAGCCTTAAGCCCTAATGCTAACTCTAACCCTGAACCCTAAACCTACCCGTAACCCTTAACACTAACCCTATCCTTGAACCTTAACCCTGACCCTAATCATTAACCGCACCCAAGCATTTAACCCTGACCCTAACCCTAATCCTTAATGCTAACCCTAACACTAAACCCTAACCCTAAGCCCAACACTTATCCCTAATCCTATCCCTTAACCCTAACCCTGACCCTAATGCTACCCCCTAAACCTAACCCTAACCGTGACCAGTAAACCTAACCCTAACCTCTAACACAAACCATAGCACATAACTCTAACCCTAAAACTAACCCTAAACCTAACCCTAACCCTAAACCCTAACTCTTAACCTGAACACTAAGCGTTATCTCTCACGCTAACCTTTAATCCTAACCCTAATCCTAATCTTCAACCCTAAACCTAACACTTAACCCTAACCCTGTACCAAACCCTAACC